>NC_092771.1:48781617-48899117 GCF_047496795.1 Chiloscyllium punctatum | reverse complement strand
GTGGGGACAGTGGGGACAGGAGGGGACAGGGGGGACAGTGGGGACAGAGGGGGATAGAGGGGGACGGGGGGGACAGTGGGGACAGGTGGGGACGGGGGGGACAGTGGGGACAGAGGGGGACAGTGGGGGACAGGCTGGGACAGAGGGGGACAGTGGGGACAGAGGGGGACAGGCTGAGGTCCCCATACCTCAGGAAGAACATACTGGCACTGGAACGTGTCCAGCGGAGATTCACACGGATGATCCCTGGAATGACAGGTCGAACATATGAGGAACGGCTGAGGGTCCTGGGATTGTATTCATTGGAGTCTAGAAGATTAAGGGGAGACTTAATAGAGACGTACAAGATAATACACGGCTTGGAGCGGGTGGACGCTAGGAAATTGTTTCCGTTAGGTGAGTAGACTAGGACCCGTGGACACAGCCTTAGAATTAGAGGGGGTCAAATCAGAACAGAAATGGGGAGACATCTCTTCAGCCAGAGAGTGGTGGGTCTGCGGAATTCATTGCTGCGGAGTGCAGTGGAGGCCGGGACGCTAAATGTCTTCAAGGCCGAGATTGATAAATTCTTGTTGTCTCAGGGAATTAAGGGCTCCGGGGAGAATGTGGGTCAGTGGAGTTGAAGTGCCCAGCAGCCATGATTGAATAGTGGAGCGATCTTGATGGGCTGAATGGCCTTACTTCCACTCCAATGTCTTATGGTCTCATGGGACAGGTGGGGTCAGGTGGGAACAGATGGGGACGGGGGGACAGGTGGGGACAGGTGGGAACAGATGGGGGCTGGTGGGGACAGGTGGGGACAGGTGGGGGACAGGTGGGGGACAGGTGGGGACAGGTGGGGGACAGAGGGGACAGGTGGGGGACGGGGGGGACAGGTGGGGGACAGGTGGTGACGGGGGGGACAGGTGGGGACAGGGGGGGACAGGTGGGGGACAGGTGGGGGACAGGTGGGGGACAGGTGGGGACAGGTGGGGACAGGTGGGGGACAGGTGGGGGACAGGTGGGGACAGGTGGGGGACAGAGGGGACAGGTGGGGGACGGGGGGGACAGGTGGGGGACAGGTGGTGACGGGGGGGACAGGTGGGGACGGGGGGGACAGGTGGGGGACAGGTGGGGGACAGGTGGGGACGGGGGGACAAGTGAGGGACAGGTGGGGGACAGGTGGGGGACAGGTGGGGGACAGGTGGGGACAGGTGGGGACAGGTGGGGACAGGTGGGGACAGGTCGGGGACAGGTGGGGACAGAGGGGACTGGGGGGACAGGTGGGGGACAGGTGGGGACAGAGGGGACAGGGAGGGGACGGGGGGACAGGTGGGGACAGGTGGGGACGGGGGGACAGGTGGGGGACAGGTGGGGGACAGGTGGGGACGGGTGGACAGGTGGGGGACAGGTGGGGGACAGGTGGGGGACAGGTGGGGACTGGTGGGGGACAGAGGGGGACAGAGGGGGACAGAGGGGGACAGGTGGGGACTGGTGGGGGACAGGTGGGGGACAGATGGGGGACAGGTGGGGGACAGGTGGGGACAGAGGGGACGGGGGGACAGGTGGGGGACAGGTGGGGACAGAGGGGACGGGGGGGACGGGGGGGACAGGTGGGGGACAGGTGGGGACGGGGGGACAGGTGAGGGGCAGGTGGGGGACAGGTGGGGACAGGTGGGGACAGGTGGGGGACAGGTGGGGGACAGGTGGGGACAGGTGGGGACAGGTGGGGACAGGTGGGGGACAGGTGGGGACAGAGGGGACAGGTGGAGGACAGGGGGGGACAGGTGGGGACAGGTGGGGACGGGGGGACAGGTGGGGGACAGGTGGGGGACAGGTGGGGACAGGTGGGGACAGAGGGGACAGGGGGGGACGGGGGGGACAGGTGGGGACAGGTGGGGACGGGGGGACAGGTGGGGGACAGGTGGGGGACAGGTGGGGACTGGTGGGGGACAGGTGGGGGACAGGTGGGGGACAGGTGGGGACAGAGGGGACGGGGGGGACAGGTGGGGACAGGTGGGGACAGGTGGGGACAGGGGGGGACAGGTGGGGACCTCTTTGCTTCGATACTCAGTCCCTCTTGTTATGAAGGCCAGCATGCTATTAGCCTTCTTCACTACCTGCTGTACCTGCATGCTTATCTTCATTGACTGGTGTACAAGAACACCCAGATCTCTCTGTACTGCCCCTTTACCTAAATTGATTCAATTTAGGTAGTAATCTGCCTTCCTGTTCTTGCCACCAAAGTGGATAACCACACATTTATCCACATTAAACTGCATCTGCCATGCATCTGCCCACTCACCTAACCTGTCCAGGTCACCCTGTAATCTCCTAACATCCTCATCACGTTTCACCCTTCTACCCAGTTTAGTATCATCAGCAAATTTGCTAATGTTATTGCTAATACCGTCTTCTATATCATTAATATATATTATAAAAAGCTACGATCCCAGCACGGATCCCTGCGGTACCCCACTGGTCACTGCCTGCCATTCCGAAATGGAGCCGTTTATCACTACTCTTTGTTTCCTGTCAGCCAACCAACTTTCAATCCAAGTTAGCACTTTGCCCCCAATACCATGCACCCTAATGTTGCTAACTAACCTTCAATGTGGGACTTTATCAAAAGCTTTCTGAAAGTCCAGGTCTGGAACACAGTCTCTGAGAGTGTGGGATAGACCGGATTAATCCAGATGATAGGGTCAGGAAAACAGTGCCTGAATGAGTGGGATAGGCCGGGTCAATCCAAGGGTTAGGGTCGAGAACACAGTGCCTCAGAGTGTGGGATAGGCCAGATTAATCCAGAGGTTAGGGTCTAGAAAACAGTACCTGAGAGTGTGGGAGAGGTGGGAATAATCCAGGGGTTAGGGTCTGTAACACAGTGTCTAAAAGTGTTCAGGAGACCGAGTCAATCCAGGGGTTAGGGTCTAGAACACAGTGCCTGAGAGTGTGGGATAGGCCAGGTCAATCCAGGGGTTAGGGTCTAGAACACAGTGTCTGAGAATGTGGGTTAGGCCGGCATAATCCAGGGGTTCGGGTATGGAACACAGTTCCGGAGAGTTTGGGATAGGCCGGATTAATCCAGGGGAAAGTGTCTAGAACATAGTGACTTTGGAGTGTGGGACAGTCTGGACTAATCCAGGGATCAGAGTCTGGAACACAGTGCCTGAGAGTGTGGGATTGGCCGGATTAATCCAGGGGTTAGGGTCTGGAACACACTGCCAGAGATAGTGGGATAGGCCGGATTAATCCAGGGGTTAGGGTCTGGAATACAGTGCCTGAGAGTGTGGGATAGGCTGGATTAATCCATGGGTTAGGGTCTGGAACACAGTGTCCGAGAGTGTGGGATAGGCCGGATTCATCCAGTGATTTTGTCTGGTACACAGTGCCTGAGAGTGTGGTGGTGGTCGGTTCAATGCTGGGGTTAGTGTCTGGAACGCAGTCTCTGAGAGTGTTGGGAGGCTGGATTAATCCAGGGGTTAGGGTCTGGAACACAGTGTCTGAGAGTGTGGGATAGGCCAGATTAATCCAGGGGTTAGGGTCTGGAACACAGTGGCTGAGAGTGTGGGATAGGCCGGATTAATGCAGGGGTTAGGGTCTGGAACACAGCGACTGACAGAGTTGGACAGACCGGATTAATCCAGAGGATAGGGTCAGGAAAACAGTGCGTGAGAGTGTGGGATAGGCCGGATTAATCCATAGGTTAGGGTCTGGAACACACTACATGAGAGTGTGGGATAGGCCGGATTAATCCAGAGGTTACTGTCTGGAACACAGTACATGAGAGTGTGGGAGAGTTGGGAATAATCCAGAGGTTAGGGTCTGTAACACAGTGTCTGAGAGTGTTCGGGAGACCGAGTCAATCCAGGGGTTAGGGTCTGGAACACAGTGTCTGAGAGTGTTCGGGAGACCGAGTCAATCCAGGGGTTAGGGTCTGGAACACAGTTCCTGAGAGTGTGGGGGAGGCTGGATTAATCCAGGTGTTAGGGTTTGGAACACAGTGCCTGAGAGTGTGGGATAGGCCGGATTAATACAGTGATTAGAGTCTGGGACACAGTGCCTGAGAGTGTGGGATAGGCCGGATTAATACAGTGATTAGAGTCTGGGACACAGTGCCTGAGAGTGTGGGATAGGCCGGGTCAATCCAGGGGTTAGAGTCTGGAACACAGTGCCTGACAGTGCGGAGTATGGTAGGATAAATCCAGGGTTGAGGGTCTTGAATACATTGTCCCAGAGAGTTGGACAGACCGGATTAATCCAGAGGATAGGGTCAGGAAAACAGTGCCTGAGAGTGTGGGATAGGCCAGGTCAATCGAGGGTTGAGGGTCTGGATTTCATTGTCTGAGAGAGTTGGATAGGCTGGATTACTCCAGGGGTTAGGGTCTGGAACACAGTGCCTGAGAGTGAGGGGAGGACGGATTAATCCAGGGGTTAGGGTCTGGAATACAGTATCTGAGAATGTGGGTTAGGCCAGATTAATCCAGGGGTTAGGGTCTGGAACACAGTGTCTGAGAGTGTGGGGGAGGTTGGATTAATCCAAGGGTTAGGGTCTGGAACATAGTGGCTGAGAGTGTGGGATAGGCCGGATTAATGCAGGAGTTAGGGTCTGGAACACAGTGCCTGACAGAGTTGGACAGACCGGATTAATCCAGAGGATAGGGTCAGGAAAACAGTACATGAGAGTGTGGGAGAGGTGGGAATAATCCAGGGGATAGGGTCTGGAACAGAGTGTCTGAGAGTGTGGGCTAGGATGGATTAATTCGGGGTTAGGGTCTGGCACACAGTGCCTGAGAGTGTGGGCTAGGATGGATTAATCCAGGGGATAGGGTCTGGAACAGAGTGTCTGAGAGTGTGGGAGAGGCTGGATTAATTCGGGGTTAGGGTCTGGCACACAGTGCCTGAGAGTGTGGGATAGGATGGATTAATCCAGGGGTTAGGGTCTGGAACACAGTGTCTGAGAGTGTGTCGGAGGCCGGATTTATCCAGGGGTTAGGGTCTGGAATACAGTGCGTGAAAGAGTAGGAAAGGCCGGATTAATACAGGGGCTAGGGTCTGGAACACAGTGCTTGAGAGTATGGGTAAGGCTGTTTTAATCCAGGGGTTAGGGTCTGGAACACAGTGTCTGAGAGATTGGGATAGGCCAGGTCAATCCAGGAGTTAGGGTCTGGAAGACAGTGTCTGAGAGAGTTCGATAGGCTGGATTAATCCAGGGGTTAGGGTCTGGACCACAGTGACTGAGAGTGTGGGATAGGCTGGATTAATGCAGGGGTTAGGGTCTGGAACACAGTGGCTGAGAGAGTGGGATAGGCTGGATTTATCCAGGGGTTAGGGTCTGGAATACAGTATCAGAGAATGAGGGTTCGGCCGGATTAATCCAGGGATTAGAGTCTGGAAAACAGTGACTGAGAGTGTGGGATAGGCCGGATTCATCCAGTAATTATGTCTGGAACACAGTGCCTGAGAGTGTTGGGGTGGTCGGTTTAATGCTGGGGTTAGTGTCTGGAACACAGTCTCTGAGAGTATTGGGAGGCCGGATTAATCCGGGGTTAGGGTCTGGAATACTGTGCCTGAGAGTGTGGGATAGGCCAGATTAATCAAGGCGTTACGGTCTGGAACACAGTGTCTGAGAGTGTGGGTTAGGCCGTTATAATCCAGGGGTTAGCGTCTGGAATACAGTGACTGAGAGTGTGGGATAGGCTGGATTAATCCAGAGGATAGGATCAGGAAAACAGTTGTGAGAGTGTGGGATAGGCCGGGTTAATCCAGGGGTTAGGGTCTGAGACACAGTGCCTATGAGTGTGGGATAGGCCGGATTAATCCAGGGATTAGTATCTGGAACACAGTGCCTGAGAGTGTGGTATAGGCCGGATTAATCCAGGGGTTAGGGTCTGGCACACAGTGCCTGAGAGTGTGGGATAGGCCGGATTAATACAGTGATTAGAGTCTGGGACACAGTGCCTGAGAGTGTGGGATAGGCCGGGTCAATCCAGGGGTTAGAGTCTGGAACACAGTGCCTGACAGTGCGGAGTATGGTAGGATAAATCCAGGGTTGAGGGTCTTGAATACATTGTCCGAGAGAGTTGGACAGACCGGATTAATCCAGAGGATAGGGTCAGGAAAACAGTACGTGAGAGTGTGGGAGAGGTGGGAATAATCCAGGGGTTAGAGTCTGGAACGCAGTGCCTGAGATAGTGGGATAGGCTGGATTTATCCAGGGGTTAGGTTCTGGAATGCGGTATCTGAGAATGTGGGTTAGGCCGGATTAATCCAGGGGTTAGGCTCTGGAACACAGTGCCTGAGAGTGTGGGATAGGCCGGATTAATACAGGGATTAGAGTCTGGAACACAGTGCCTGAGAATGTGGGATAGGCCGGATTCATCCAGTGATTATATCTGGAACACAGTGTCTGAGAGTGTGGTGGTGGTCGGTTCAATGCTGGGGTTAGTGTCTGGAACACAGTCTCGAAAATGTTGGGAGGCTGGATTAATCCAGGGGTAAGGGCCTGGAACACAGTGCTTGAGAGTGTGGGATAGGCCAGGTCAATCGAGGGTTGAGGGTCTGGAATTCATTGTCTGAGAGAGTTGGATAGGCTGGATTACTCCAGGGGTTAGGGTCTGGAAAAGAGCGCCTGAGAGCGTGGGATAGGCCGGATTAATCCATGGGTTAGGATCTAGAATACAGTGTCTGAGTGTGTGGGGTAGGCCAGGTCAATCCAGGTGTTAGGGTCTGGAACACAGTGTCTGAGAGTATGGGATAGGATTGATCAATCCGGGGGTTGGAGTCTGGAACACAGTGCCTGAGAGTGAGGGGGAGGCCGGATTAATCCAGGGGTTAGGGTCTGGAATACAGTATCTGAGAATGTGGGTTAGGCCAGATTAATCCAGGGGTTAGGGTCTGGAACACAGTGTCTGAGAGTGTGGGGGAGGCTGGATTAATCCAAGGGTTAGGGTCTGGAACATAGTGGCTGAGAGTGTGGGATAGGCCGGATTAATGCAGGGGTTAGGGTCTGGAACACAGTACCTGACAGAGTTGGACAGACCGGATTAATCCAGAGGATAGGGTCAGGAAAACAGTACATGAGAGTGTGGGAGAGGTGGGAATAATCCAGGGGTTAGGGCCTGTAACACAGTGTCTGAGAGTGTTCGGGAGACCGAGTCAATCCAGGGGTTAGGGTCTGGAACACAGTTCCTGAGAGTTTGGGATAGGCCGGATTAATCGAGCGGTTAGTGTCTGGAACACAGTGTCTGAGAGTGTTCTGGAGACTGAGTCAATCCAGGGGTTAGGGTCTGGAACACAGTTCCTGAGAGTGTGGGGGAGGCTGGATTAATCCAGGGGATAGGGTCTGGAACAGAGTGTCTGAGAGTGTGGGAGAGGCTGGATTAATTCGGGGTTAGGGTCTGGAACACAGTGCCTGAGAGTGTGGGATAGGCCGGATTAATCAATGGGATAGGGTCTGGAATACAGTGCCTGAGAGAGTGGAGTAGGCCAGGTCAATCCAGGTGTTAGGGTCTGGAACACAGTGTCTGAGAGTGTGTCGGAGGCCGGATTTATCCAGGAGTTAGGGTCTGGAATACAGTGCGTGAAAGAGTAGGAAAGGCCGGATTAATACAGGGGCTAGTGTCTGGAACACAGTGCTTGAGAGTATGGGTTAGGCTGTTTTAATCCAGGGGTTAGAGTCTGGAAAACAGTGCCTGAGAGTGTGGGATAGGCCGGATTCATCCAGTAATTATGTCTGGAACACAGTGCCTGAGAGTGTTGGGGTGGTCGGTTTAATGCTGGGGTTAGTGTCTGGAACACAGTCTCTGAGAGTATTGGGAGGCCGGATTAATCCGGGGTTAGGGTCTGGAATACTGTGCCTGAGAGTGTGGGATAGGCCAGATTAATCAAGGCGTTACGGTCTGGAACACAGTGTCTGAGAGTGTGGGTTAGGCCGTTATAATCCAGGGGTTAGCGTCTGGAATACAGTGACTGAGAGTGTGGGATAGGCTGGATTAATCCAGAGGATAGGATCAGGAAAACAGTTGTGAGAGTGTGGGATAGGCCGGGTTAATCCAGGGGTTACGGTCTGGAACACAGTGCCTATGAGTGTGGGATAGGCCGGATTAATCCAGGGATTAGAATCTGGAACACAGTGCCTGAGAGTGTGGTATAGGCCGGATTAATCCAGGGGTTAAGGTCTGGCACACAGTGCCTGAGAGTGTGGGATAGGCCGGATTAATACAGTGATTAGAGTCTGGGACACAGTGCCTGAGAGTGTGGGATAGGCCTGGTCAATCCAGGGGTTAGAGTCTGGAACACAGTGCCTGACAGTGCGGAGTATGGTAGGATAAATCCAGGGTTGAGGGTCTTGAATACATTGTCCGAGAGAGTTGGATAGACCGGATTAATGCAGAGTATAGGGTCAGGAAAACAGTACGTGAGAGTGTGGGTGAGGTGGGAATAATCCAGGGGTTAGAGTCTGGAACACAGTGCCTGAGATAGTGGGATAGGCTGGATTTATCCAGGGGTTAGGTTCTGGAATGCGGTATCTGAGAATGTGGGTTAGGCCGGATTAATCCAGGGGTTAGGCTCTGGAACACAGTGCCTGAGAGTGTGGGATAGGCCGGATTAATACAGGGATTAGAGTCTGGAACACAGTGCCTGAGAATGTGGGATAGGCCGGATTCATCCAGTGATTATGTCTCGAACACAGTGTCTGAGAGTGTGGTGGTGGTCGGTTCAATGCTGGGGTTAGTGTCTGGAACACAGTCTCGAAAATGTTGGGAGGCTGGATTAATCCAGGGGTAAGGGCCTGGAACACAGTGCTTGAGAGTGTGGGATAGGCCAGGTCAATCGAGGGTTGAGGGTCTGGAATTCATTGTCTGAGAGAGTTGGATAGGCTGGATTACTCCAGGGGTTAGGGTCTGGAACAGAGTGCCTGAGAGCGTGGGATAGGCCGGATTAATCCATGGTTTAGGATCTGGAATACAGTGTCTGAGTGTGTGGGGTAGGCCAGGTCAATCCAGGTGTTAGGGTCTGGAACACAGTGCCTGAGAGTGAGGAGAAGGCCGGATTAATCCAGGGGTTAGGGTCTGGAATACAGTATCTGAGAATGTGGGTTAGGCCAGATTAATCCAGGGGTTAGGGTCTGGAACACAGTGTCTGAGAGTGTGGGGGAGGCTGGATTAATCCAAGGGTTAGGGTCTGGAACATAGTGGCTGAGAGTGTGGGATAGGCCGGATTAATGCAGGGGTTAGGGTCTGGAACACAGTACCTGACAGAGTTGGACAGACCGGATTAATCCAGAGGATAGGGTCAGGAAAACAGTACATGAGAGTGTGGGAGAGGTGGGAATAATCCAGGAGTTAGGGTCTGTAACACAGTGTCTGAGAGTGTTCGGGAGACCGAGTCAATCCAGGGGTTAGGGTCTGGAACACAGTTCCTGAGAGTTTGGGATAGGCCGGATTAATCGAGCGGTTAGTGTCTGGAACACAGTGTCTGAGAGTGTTCGGGAGACTGAGTCAATCCAGGGGTTAGGGTCTGGAACACAGTTCCTGAGAGTGTGGGGGAGGCTGGATTAATCCAGGGGATAGGGTCTGGAACAGAGTGTCTGAGAGTGTGGGAGAGGCTGGATTAATTCGGGGTTAGGGTCTGGCACACAGTGCCTGAGAGTGTGGGCTAGGATGGCTTAATCCAGGGAATAGGGTCTGGAACAGAGTGTCTGAGAGTGTGGGAGAGGCTGGATTAATTCGGGGTTAGGGTCTGGCACACAGTGCCTGAGAGTGTGGGCTAGGATGGCTTAATCCAGGGAATAGGGTCTGGAACAGAGTGTCTGAGAGTGTGGGAGAGGCTGGATTAATTCGGGGTTAGGGTCTGGCACACAGTGCCTGAGAGTGTGGGCTAGGATGGATTAATCCAGGGGATAGGGTCTGGAACAGAGTGTCTGAGAGTGTGGGAGAGGCTGGATTAATTCGGGGTTAGGGTCTGGCACACAGTGCCTGAGAGTGTGGGCTAGGATGGATTAATCCAGGGGATAGGGTCTGGAACAGAGTGTCTGAGAGTGTTGGAGAGGCTGTATTAATTCGGGGTTAGGGTCTGGCACACAGTGCCTGAGAGTGTGGGATAGGATGGATTAATCCAGGGGTTAGGGTCTGGAACACAGTGCCTGAGAGTGTGGGATAGGCCGGATTAATCAATGGGATAGGGTCTGAAATACAGTGCCTGAGAGAGTGGAGTAGGCCAGGTCAATCCAGGTTTTAGGGTCTGGAACACAGTGTCTGAGAGTGTGTCGGAGGCCGGATTTATCCAGGGGTTAGGGTCTGGAATACAGTGCGTGAAAGAGTAGGAAAGGCCGGATTAATACAGGGGCTAGCGTCTGGAACACAGTGCTTGAGAGTATGGGTTAGGCTGTTTTAATCCAGGGGTTAGGGTCTGGAACACAGTGTCTGAGAGAGTGGGATAGGCCAGGTCAATCCAGGAGTTAGGGTCTGGAACACAGTGTCTGATAGAGTGGGATAGGCTGGATTAATCCAGGGTTTAGGGTCTGGACCACAGTGACTGAGAGTGTGGGATAGGCTGGATTAATGCAGGGGTTAGGGTCTGGAACACAGTGACTGAGAGAGTGGGATAGGCCGGATTTATCCAGGGGTTCGGCCGGATTAATCAAGGGATTAGAGTCTGGAAAACAGTGCCTGAGAGTGTGGAGAGGCTGGATTCATCCAGTAATTATGTCTGGAACACAGTGCCTGAGAGTGTTGGGGTGGTCGGTTTAATGCTGGCGTGAGTGTCTGGAACACAGTCTCTGAGAGTATTGGGAGGACGGATTAATCCGGGGTTTAGGGTCTGGAATACTGTGCCTGAGAGTGTGGGATAGGCCAGATTAATCAAGGCGTTACGGTCTGGAACACAGTGTCTGAGAGTGTGGGTTAGGCCGTTATAATCCAGGGGTTAGCGTCTGGAATACAGTGACTGAGAGTGTGGGATAGGCTGGATTAATCCAGAGGATAGGATCAGGAAAACAGTTGTGAGAGTGTGGGATAGGCCGGGTTAATCCAGGGGTTAGGGTCTGGAACACAGTGCCTATGAGTGTGGGATAGGCCAGATTAATCCAGGGATTAGAGTCTGGAACACAGTGCCTGAGAGTGTGGTATAGGCCGGATTAATCCAGGGGTTAGGGTCTGGCACACAGTGCCTGAGAGAGTGGGATAGTCCGGATGAATCCAGGTGTTTGGGTCTGGGATACAGTGCCTGAGAGTGTGGGATAGGCCAGATTAATCCAGAGGTTAGGGTCTGGAACAGAGTGTCTGAGAGTTTTCGGCAGACTGAGTCCATCCAGAGGTTAGGGTCTGGAACACAGTTCCTGAGAGATTGGGATAGGCCGGAATATTCCAGGGGGTAGTGTCTGGAACAGTGCGTAGGAGTGTGGGATAGTCTGGACTAATCCAGGCATTAGAGTCTGGAACAAAGTGCCTGAGATAGTGGGATAGGCCGGATTAATCCAGGGGTTATGATCTGGAACACAGTGCCTGAGAGTGTGGGATAGTCTGGATTAATCCAGGGGTTAGATTCTGGAACACAGTGCTTGAGGGTTTGGGATAGGCCGGATTAATCGAGGGGTTATGATCTGGAACACCGTGCCTGAGAGTGTGGGATAGGCCGGATTAATCCAGGGGTTTGGGTCTGGAACACAGTGCCTGAGAGTGTGGGGGATGCTGGATTAATCCAAGTGTTAGATTCTGGAACACAGTGCCTGAGGGTTTGGGATAGGCCGGATTAATCCAGGGGTTATGATCTGGAACACAGTGCCTGAGAGTGTGGGATAGGCCGGATTAATCCAGGGGTTATGATCTGGAACACAGTGCCTGAGAGTGTGGGATAGGCCGGATTAATCCAGGGGTTAGGGTCTGGAACACAGTGCCTGAGAGTGTGGGATAGGCCGGATTAATCCAGGGGTTATGATCTGGAACACAGTGCCTGAGAGTGTGGGATAGGCCGGATTAATCCAGTGGTTATGATCTGGAACACAGTGCCTGAGAGTGTGGGGGAGGCTGGATTAATCCAGGGGTTAGAGTGTGGAACAAATTGCCTGAGAATGTAGGATAGGCCAGATTAATTCTAGGATTTAGGCTCTGGAAGACAGTGCCTGAGAGATTGGGATAGGATGGATTAATCCAGGGGTTAGGGTCTGGAACACAGTGCCTGAGAGTGTGGGATAGGCGGGATTAATCCCGGGATTAGGGTCTGGAACACAGTGCTTGAGAGTGTGGGATAGGCTGTTTTAATCCATGGGTTAGGGTCTAGAATACCGTGTCTGAGAGAGTGGGATAGGCCAGGTCAATCCAGGGGTTAGGGTCTGGAATACAGTGCCTGAGAGTGTGGGATCGGCCAGGTCAATCCAGGTTTGAGGGTCTGGAATACATTGTCTGAGAGAGTGGGATAGGCCGGATTAATCGAGGGGTTAGGGTCTGGAATACTGTGCCTGAGAGTGTAGGATAGGCTGGATTAATCAAGGCGTTACGGTCTGGAACACAGTGCCTGAGTTTGTGGTGGAGGCTGGATTAATCCAGGAGTTAGGGTCTGGAACACAGTGCCTGCGAGTGTGGGGGAGGCCGTATTAATCCAGGGGTTAGATTCTGGAATACAATGCCTGAGAGTGTGGGGGAGGCCAGGTCAACCCAGGGTTGAGGGTCTGGAATACATTGTCTGAGAGTGTGAGATAGGCTGGATTAATCCAGGGGTTAGGGTTTGGAAAACAGTGCGTGAAAGTGTAGGAAAGGCCGGATTAATACAGGGGTTAGTGTCTGGAACAGAGTGCTTGAGAGTGTGGGATAGGCCGTTTTTATCCAGGGGTTAGGGTCTGGAACACAGTGTCTGAGAGAGTGGGATAGGTCAGGTCAATCCAGGGTTGAGGGTCTGGAATACATTGTCTGAGAGAGTTGGATAGGCTGGATTAATCCAGGGGATAGGGTCTGGAACAGAGTACCTGAGAGTGTGGGATAGGCCGGATTAATCCAGGAGTTAGGGTCTGGCACACAGTGCCTGAGAGTGTGGGATAGGCCGGATTAATCCAGGAGTTAGGGTCTGGCACACAGTGCCTGAGAGTGTGGGATAGGCCGAATTAATCCATGGGTTAGGGTCTGGCACACAGTGCCTGAGAGTGTGGGATAGGCCGGATTAATCTAGGCGTTTCTGTCTGGAACACAGTGCCTGAGTTTGTGGTGGAGGCCGGATTAATCGAGGAGTTAGGGTCTGGAACATAGTTCCTGAAAGTGTGTGTTAGGCCGTTTTAATCCAGGGGTTCGGGTCTGAAACACACTGTCTGAGAGAGTGGGATACACCAGGTCAACCCAGGGTTGAGAGTCTGGAATACATTGTCTGAGAGAGTGGGATAGGCTGGATTAATCCAGGGGTTAGGCTCTGGAACACAGTGTCTGAGAATGTAGGATAGGCCAGATTAATCCAGAGGTTAGGGTCTGGAACAGAGTGTCTGAGAGTGTTCGGCAGACGGAGTCCATCCAGAGGTTAGGGTCTGGAACACAGTTCCTGAGAGATTGGAATAGGCTGGAATAATCGAGGGGTTAGTGTCTGGAACACAGTGCCTCGGAGTGTGGGATAGTCTGGACTAATCCAGGGATTAGAATCTGGAACAAAGTGCCTGAGAGTTTGGGATAGGCCGGATTAATCCAGGGGTTATGGTCTGGAACACAGTGCCTGAGAGAGTGGGGTAGGCCGGATTTATCCGGGGGTAAGTGTCTGGAATACAGAGACTCAGAGTGTGGGCTAGGGGGGGTTTATCCAAGGGTCAGGGTCTGGAATACAGAGCCTGAGAGTGTGGTGGTGGTCGGTTCAATGCTGGGGTTAGTGTCTGGAACACAGTCTCTGAGAGTGTTGGGAAACTGGATTAATCCAGGGGTTAGGGTCTAGAACAGAGTGTCTGAGATTGTTCGGCAGACCGAGTCAATCCAGAGGTTAGCGTCTGGAACAGAGTTCCTAAGAGATTGGGATAGGCTGGAATATTCCAGGGGGTAGTGTCTGGAACAGTGCGTAGGAGTGTGGGATAGTCTGGAATAATCCAGGGATTAGAGTCTGGAACAAAGTGCCTGAGAGTTTGGGATAGTCCAGATTAATCCAGAGGTTATGGTCTGGAACACAGTGCCTGAGAGTGTGGGGGAGGCTGGATTAATCCAGGGGTTAGAGTCTGGAATACAGAGCCTGAGAGTGTGGGGGAGGCTGGATTAATCCAGGGGTTAGATTCTGGAACACAATGCCTGAGAGTGTGGGATAGGCCAGGTCAACCCAGGGTTGAGGGTCTGGAATACATTGTCTGAGAGAGTGGAATAGGCTGGATTAATCCAGTGGTTAGGGTCTGGAACACAGTGCCTACGAGTGTGGGATAGTCTGGACTAATCCAGGGATTAGATTCTGGAAGAAAGTGCCTGAGAGTTTGGGATAGGCCGGATTAATCCAGGGGTTAGGGTCTGGAATACAGTCCCTGAGAGAGTGGGATAGGCCAGGTCAACCCAGGGTTGAGGGTCTGGAATACATTGTCTGAGAGAGTGGGATAGGCCGGATTAATCCATGGGTTAGGGTCTCGAACAGGGTGTCTGAGAATGTGGGATAGGACAGATTAATCCAGTGGTTAGGGATTGGAACACAGTGCCTGAGAGTATGGGCTATGCCGGGTTAATCCAAAGATCAGGGTCTGGAAAACAGTGTCTGAGAGAGTGGGATAGGCCAGGTCAATCCAGGGTTGAGGGTCTGGAATACATTGTCTGAGAGAATGGGATAGGCTGGATTAATCCAGGGGTTAGGGTCTGGAACAGAGTACCTGAGAGTGTGGGATAGGTCGAATTAATCCATGGGTTAGGGTCTGGAACACAGTGCCTGAGAGTATGCAGGAGGCCGGATTTATCCAGGGGTTAGGGTCTGGAATACAGTATGTGAGAAGGTGGGTTAGGCCGGATTAATCCAGGGGTTAGGCTCTGGAACACAGTGCCTGAGAGTGTGCGGGAGGCCGAATTAATTCAGGTGTTAGGGTCTTGAACACATTGCCTGAGAGTGTGGGATAGGCCAGATTAATCCAGGGGATAGTGTCTGGAACACAGTCTCTGAGAGTGTTGAGAAACTCGATTAATCCAGGGGTTAGGGTCTGGAACACAGTGCCTGAGTGTGTGGGATAGGTCAGATTAATCCAGAGGTTAAGGTCTGGAACAGGGTGTCTGAGAGTGTTCGGCAGACCGAGTCAATCCAGTGGTTAGGGTCTGGAACACAGTTCCTGAGAGATTGGGATAGGCCAGAATATTACAGGGGGTAGTGTCTGGAACAGTGCGTAGGAGTGTGGGATAGTCTGGACTAATCCAGGGATTAGAGTCTGGAACAAAGTGCCTGAGAGTTTGGGATAGGCTGGATTAATCCAGGGGTTATGATCTGGAACACAGTGCCTGAGAGTGTGGGGGAGTCTGGATTAATCCAAGGGTTAGATTCTGGAACACAATGCCTGGGAGTGTGGGTTAGGCCGTTTTAATCCAAGGGTCAGGGTCTGGGATACAATGCCTGAGAGTGTGGGGGAGGCCAGGTCAACCCAGGGTTGAGGGTCTGGAATACATTGTCTGAGAATGTGGGATAGGCCGGATTAATCCTGGGATTAGGATCTGGAATACGGTGTCTGAGAATGTGGGACAGGCCAGATTAATCCAGGGGTTAGGGTCTATAGAACATAGAACATAGAACAATACAGCACAGAAGAGGCCCTTCGGCCCACGATGTTGTGCCGAACTTCTATCCTAGATTAAGCACCCATCCATGTACCTATCCAAATGCCGCTTAAAGGTCGCCAATGATTCTGAATCTACCACTCCCACGGGCAGCACATTCCATGCCCCCACCACTCTCTGGGTAAAGAACCCAGCCCTGACATCTCCCCTATACCTTCCACCCTTCACCTTAAAGTTATGCCCCCTTGTAACACTCTGTTGTACCCGGGGAAAAAGTTTCTGACTGTCTACTCTATCTATTCCTCTGATCATTTTATAAACCTCTATCAAGTCACCCCTCATCCTTCACCGTTCCAACGAGAAAAGGCCGAGAACTCTCAACCTATCCTCGTATGATCTATTCTCCATTCCAGGCAACATCCTAGTAAATCTTCTCTGCACCCTCTCCAAAGCTTCCACATCTTTCCTAAAGTGAGGCGACCAGAACTGCACACAGTACTCCAAATGTGGCCTAACCAAAGTCCTGTAAAGCTGCAACATCACTTCACGACTCTTGAATTCAATCCCTCTGCTAATGAACGATAATACTCCATAGGCCTTCTTACAAACTCTATCCACCTGAGTGGCAACCTTCAAAGATCTGGAACACACTGCCTGAGAGTGTGGGGGAGGCTGGATTAATCCAGGGGTTAGAGTGCGGAACAAAGTGCCTGAGAATGTAGGATAGGCCAGATTAATTCTAGGATTTAGGGTCTGGAAGACAGTGCCTGAGAGAGTGGGATAGGATGGATTAATCAAGGTGTTAGGGTCTGGAACACAGTGCCTGAGAGTGTGGGATAGGCGGGATTAATCCAGGGGTTAGGGCTTGGAACACAGTGCCTGAGAGTGTGGGGTAGGCCGGGTTAATCCACGGAATAGGGTCTGGAAAACAGTGCGTGAAAGTGTAGGAAAACCCGGATTAATACAGGGGTTCGGGTCTGGAACAGCGTGCTTGAGAGTGTGGGATAGGCCGGATTAATCCAGGGGTTAGGGTCTGGAACTGAGTACCTGAGAGTGTGGGATAGGCCGGATTAATCCATGTGTTAGGGTCTGGAACACAGTGCCTGAGAGTATGGGGTAGGCCAGATCAATCCAGGTGTTAGGGTCTAGAACACAGTGTCTGAGAGTGTGGGTTAGGCTGGATTAATCCATGGGTTAGGGTCTGGACCCAGTGCCTGAGTGCGTGGAATAAGCCAGGTCAATTCAGGGGTTAGGGTCTGGAACACAGTGCCTGAGAGTGTGGGATAGGCCAGATTAATCCAGAGGTTAGAGTCTGGAACACAGTGTCTGAGAGTGTGGGATAGGCCAGATTAATCCAGAGGTTAGAGTCTGGAACACAGTGTCTGAGAGTGTGGGATAGGCCAGATTAATCCAGAGGTTAGAGTCTGGAACACAGTGTCTGAGAGTGTGGGATAGGCCAGATTAATCCAGGGGCTAGGGTCTGGAACACAGTGCTTGAGAGTGTGGTTTAGGCCAGGTCAATCCAGGGTTGAGGGTCTGGAATACATTGTCTGAGAGAGTGGGATAGGCTGGATTAATCCAGGGGTTAGGGTCTGGAACTGAGTACCTGAGAGTATGGGGTAGGCCAGATCAATCCAGGGGTTAGGGTCTGGAACACAATGCCTGAGAGTGTGGAATAGGCCAGATTAATCCAGAGGTTAGGCTCTGGACTCAGTGCCTGAGTGTGTGGGATAGGCCAGGTCAATCCAGGGGTGAGGGTCTGGAACACAGTGCCTGAGAGTGTGGGGGAGGCTGGATTAATCCAGGGGTTAGATTCTGGAACACAGTGCCTGAGAGAGTGGGATAGGCCAGTTCAACCCAGGGTTGAGGGTCTGGAATACATTGTCTGAGAGAGTGGGATAGGCCGGATTAATCCAGTGGTTAAGATCTGAAACAGAGTATCTGAGAGCGTGGAATAGGCCAGATTAATTCATGGGTTAGGGTCAGGAATACGGTGTCTGAGAATGTGGGAGAGGCCAGATTAATCCAGGGGTTAGGGTCTATAGAACATAGATCATAGAACAATACAGCACAGAACAGGTCCTTCAGCCCACGATGTTGTTCCGAACGCCTATCCTAGATTAAGCACCCATCCATGTACCTATCCAAATGCCGCTTCAAGGTCGCCAATGATTCTGACTCTACCACTCCCAAGGGAGCGCATTCCATGCCCCCATCACTCTCTGGGTAAAGAACCCACGCCTGACATTTCCCCTATACCTTCCACCCTTCACCTCAAATTTATGTCCCCTTGTAACACTCTGTTGTATCCGGGGAAAAAGTTTCTGACTGTCTACTCTATCTATTCCCCTGATCATCTTATAAACCTCTATCAAGTCACCCCTCATCCTTCACCATTCCAACGAGAAAAGGCCGAGAACTCTGAACCTATCCTCGTACGATCTATTCTCCATTCCAGGCAACATCCTGGTAAATCTTCTCTGCACCCTCTCCAAAGCTTCCACACCTTTCCTAAAGTGAGGCGACCAGAACTGCACACAGTACTCCAAATGTGGCCGAACCAAAGTCCTGTAAAGCTGCAACATCACTTCACGACTCTTGAATTCAATCCCTCTGCTCATGAACGATAATACACCATAGGCCTTCTGACAAACTCTATCTACCTGAGTGGCAACTTTCAAAGATCTGGAACACAGTGCCTGAGAGTGTGGGGGAGGCTGGATTAATTCAGGGGTTAAGGTCTGAAACAGAGTGTCTGACAGCGTGGAATAGGCCAGATTAATTCATGGGTTAGGGTCAGGAATACGGTGTCTGAGAATGTGGGATAGGCCGGATTAATCCAGGGGTTAGGGTCTGGAACACACTGCCTGAGAGTGTGGGGGAGGCTGGATTAATCCACGGGTTAGAGTGTGGAACAAAGTGCCTGAGAATGTAGGATAGGCCAGATTAATTCTAGGATTTAGGCTTTGGAAGACAGTGCCTGAGAGAGTGGGATAGGATGGATTAATCAATGTGTTAGGGTCTGGAACACAGTGCCTGAGAGTGTGGGATAGGCGGGATTAATCCCGGTGTTAGGGCTTGGAACACATTGCCTAGGTGTGTGGGATAGTCTGGACTAATCTAGGGATTAGAGTCTGGAATGAAGTGCCTGATTGTTTGGGATAGGCCGGATTAATCCAGGGGTTAGGGTCTGCAACCGAGTACCTGAGAGTGTGGGATAGGCCGGATCAATCTAGGGGTTAGGGTCTGGAACACAGTGCCTGAGAGTGTGCAGGAGGCCGGATTTATACAGGGGTTAGGGTCTAGAATACAGTATCTGAGAATGTGGGTTAGGCCGGATTAATCCAGGGGTTAGGGTCTGGAACACAGTGCCTGAGAGTGTGCAGGAGGCCGGATTTATACAGGGGTTAGGGTCTAGAATACAGTATCTGAGAATGTGGGTTAGGCCGGATTAATCCAGGGGTTAGGGTCTGGAACACAGTGCCTGAGAGTGTACGGTAGGCCGGATTAATCCAGGGATTAGAGTCTGGAAAACAGTGCCTGAGAGTGTGGGATAGGCCGGATTCATCCAGTGATTATATCTGGAACACAGTGCCTGAGAGTTTAGTGGTGGTCAGTTCAATGCTGGGGTTAGTGTCTGGAACGCAGTCTCTGAGAGTGTTGGGAGGCCGGATTAATCCAGGGGTTAGAGTCTGGCACACAGTGTTTGAGAGTGTGGGATAGGCCGGATTAATCCAGGGGTTATGGCTTGGAACACAGTGCCTGAGAGTGTGGGGTAGGCCGGGTTAATCCGGGTTAGGGTCTGGAAAACAGTGCGTGAAAGCGTAGGAAAGGATGGATTAATACAGTGGTTCGGGTCTGGAACAGAGTGCTTGAGAGTGTGGGTTAGGCCGTTTTAATCCATGGGTTAGGGTCTGTAATACAGTGCCTGAGAGTGTGGGATAGGCTGGATTAATCCAGGGGTTAGGGTCTGGAACAGAGTACCTGAGAGTGTGGGTTAGGCCAGGTCAATCCAGGGTTGAGGGTCTGGAATACATTGTCTGAGAGAGTTGGATAGGCTGGATTAATGCAGGGGTTAGGGTCTGGAATACTGTGACTGAGAGTATGGGATAGGGCGGATTAATCCAGGGATTAGAGTCTGGAAAACAGTGTCTGAGAGTATGGGATAGGCCGGATCCATCCAGTGATTATGTCTGGAACACAGTGCATGAGAGTGTGGTGGTGGTCGGTTCAATGCTGGGGTTAGTGTTTGGAACACAGTCTCGAAAATGTTGGGAGGCCGGATTAATCCAGGGGTTAGGGTCTGGCACACAGTGTCTGAGAGTGTGGGGTAGGCCATTTTAATCCAGGGTTGAGGGTCTGGAATACATTGTGTGAGAGAGTGGGATAGGCTGGATTAATCCAGGGGTTAGGATCTGGAACACAGTATTTGAGAATGTGGGTTAGTCCGGATTAGTCCAGGAATTAGTGTCTGGAAAACAGTGCCTGAGAGTGTGGGATCGGCCGGATCCATCCAGTGATTATTTCTGGAACAAAGTGCCTGAGAGTGTTGGGGTGGTCGGTTTAATCCAGGGGTTAGGGTCTGGAACACAGTGTCTGACAGAGTTGGACAGACCAGATTAATCCAGAGGATAGGGTCAGGAAAACAGTACGTGAGAGTGTGGGATAGGCCGGATTAATCCAGAGGTTAGAGTCTGGAACACAGTACCTGAGAGTCTGGGAGAGGTGGGAATAATCCAGAGGTTAGTGTCTATAACACAGTTCCTGAGAGATTGGGATAGGCCGGATTAATCGAGGGGTTAGTGTCTGGAACACAGTGCCTCGGAGTGTGGGATAGTCTGGACTAATCCAGGGATTAGAATCTGGAACACAGTGCCTGAGAGTGTGGGATAGGCTGGATTAATCCAGTGGTTATGGTCTGGAACACCGTGCCTGAAAGAGTGGGATACGGCGGATTAATCCAGGGGTTAGGGTCTGGAATACAGTGCCTGAGAGTGTGGGGGAGGCTGTATTAATCCAGGGGTTAGGGTCTGGAACACAGTGTGTGAGAGTGTGGGATAGGCTGGATTAATCCAGTGGTTAAGGTCTGGAACAGAGTACCTGAGAGTGTGGAATAGACCAGATGAATTCAGGGGTTAGGGTCTGGAATACAGTTCCTGACAGTGTGGGATAGGCCAGATTAATCAAGTCGTTAGGTTCTGGAACACAGTGCCTGAGTTTGTGGGGGAGGCTGAATTAATCCAGAGGTTAGCGTCTGGAATACCTTGCCTGAGAGTTTGGGATAGGCCGGATTAATCCAGGGGTTAGGGTCTGGAACACAGTGTGAGAGAATGGGTTAGGCCGTTTTAATCCAGGGTTAAATTCTGGAATATAGTGCCTAAGAGAGTGGGATAGGCCAGGTCAACCCAGGGTTGAGGGTCTGGAATACATTGTCTGAGAGAGTGGGATAGGCTGGATTAATCCAGGGGTTAGGCTCTGGAACACGGTGTCTGAGAACGTCGGATAGGCCGGATCAATCCAGGGGTTAGGGTCTGGAACACAGTGTCTGAGAGTGTGGGATAGGCCGGATTTCTCCAGGGGTTAGGGTCTGGAACACAGTGTCTGAGAGTGTGGGATTGGCCGGATTAATCCAGGGGTTAGGGTCTGAAACACAGTGCCTGAGAGTGTGGGATAGGCCGGATTAATCCAGGGGTTAGGGTCTGGAACACAGTGCCTGAGAGTGTGGGATAGGCCGGATTAATCCAGTGTTTAGGGTTTAGAACACAGTGCCTGAGAGTGTGGGGTAGTCCGGGTTAATCCAGGGGTTAGGGTCTGGAAAACAGTGCGTGAAAGTGTCGGAAAGGCAGGATTAATCCAGGGGTTAGGGGCTGGAACACATTGTCTGAGCGCGTGGGATAGGCCAGGTCAATCCAGAGTTGAGGGTCTGGAATACATTGTCTGAGAGAGTGGGATAGGCTGGATTAATCTATGAATAGGCAGGGAAGGAAGGGGGAGATTTGGTCATACAGTGCCTGACAGAGTTGGACAGACCGGATTAATCCAGAGGGTCTATGCACATTCTGTCTGGAATAGCAATAATAAACCTTGCAAAAACTCGTCCAGGATTCCCACGAGGAATCTCAGAGGGTGCTCCCACTGAAACTATCTCCTGATAGTATGTCTCTACTTTGGAGCAGAGGAGGCCGAGGGGACGTGATTCAGAAGGATAAGATTACGCGGGGCATGGACAGAGTGGATTGCTTGTGGAAAATCCACGGGAAAGTTTTAAATAGTCTGAAACATTTTAACACCATTTTTACCATTTAATTTTGTTCTGTTTCTCAATATTCTGACAGTGAGGCAAATCTATGAGGCCGTAAGGTGTGTAATAGACTGAGGGGTCGGAGATAAATAGAGAATGGACAGAATTCTATGATCTTACTCTTTGTCATATCTGTCAGATTCATATTTCTCTCCAATGAGACTGATCCAATCCACACTGACAAACTCTGCTGTCAGTGAACCATCCCCAATTCTAACGGATACAGACTCTCTTCATGGGCACTGAGCCCATCCTGACCAGGGGAAGGACAACTCTCAATACGAGTCCCACTGTCCCCACCTTCCCATCATCTCCATCAATCCCATGCAATGGGGGATTTGATCAAGAACACAACAACCACCAGCCCTATCCCCAACTGAAGCAGACCCAGTTTCTCAGGTCAGTAGAATAGCTCAGTGTCAAGCTCGGACAGTGGAGATCTCTCTGCTGGGTAGAGCAGTGGCACCTCATCTCAGCCTCTCTCTCTGGCTCTGAGTCTGTCTGGGTCTGTTCTGGAACACAGTATATATGAGAAACTCTCATCCCTGGATTAGTCCAGACTATACAGACTGCTGATAAAACACATCACCTCGCAACCATCTGCCTGAGAATGTGGGGAATGGGGGTGAGGATAGGAATGACGACAAGTCACAGGGTGGGCTCTTGATGCACAGTGCGATCCCACAGGGTAGTCCTCTTCGTGCTCCAGAATGTGCTCAAATCCCACTTTACATCCGACAGGAGGCTGTGGATTTCTTTGGGAATCTTGTTTAAGGAATCACCCCCTCCATCCCAGGATTTAATTTTGTGGATGGCACTTTCTAGAAGGAGGTGACTGGAACTAGGCGGTGATGGGATACAGGAGAGTCCCGTTCTCTCCCCCCTCTCCCAGATCCTGTCTCCCTTTCCCAGCCCAGCTACAAAGACACATCTTATCCCTCTATCCCTCCCTCCTTCCCACTCTCTCTCTCTGTGAATCTTGTGTTCTTTTACCCCTTTGTCTCAAAAACAATCACCTTGTGCTGTGAAATATTTCCATCTCCCCCACTTCAAATACCCACGAGTCACATTGCTGTGTGTGGGACAGTTTTATTTGTTTGAAAAATCAATAAAAGAAGCTGGAGAGGGTGTGAGAGAGGGGACAGAGAGAGAGAGAGAGAGAGAGATCCCCTCCCAGATACTCAGGGATTGGGCCAACCTGGGTCTTATTTATGGGATTATCACATTTGGTCACCCTTGCTGCAATGTCGGCCACTCTGCAGGTGGTTTGAGACACAGCAAGATCCCACAAGTAGTATTACTCTGATATTAGAACAAGTCTTTGGATAGAGTTTCTCATTTAAGGTTTTAATTCCTTCTTTGGGGGAGTCTTATCTGTCAGACTCTCACTGGGAATTCATGTGTTTATGTCAAATCCCAGGACCCTGGTTATTTTAACACCAGGCTTCAAACCTGTTTAAAAAACAACAGGACCCCAGTTAACCAGAGGCCCCTAAAACCCAGGCTCCCCCAGAGGAGATTAAACGTCGGGGTAAATAAACAAAGAAATCACGTGGGCCCCCACAGGGTGCAGCCTGTCGATCAGGCCTCAGGACTCGGGACCGTGTCCCCTCTGGAGAATGCACTTGTTCAAAGATCTCCTGATCCCAAAGTTTCTCCCTTTGAATCTTCAAGGGGCCAGCAAGATCCCGTGGGAGGCAAGAGACAGCATTAGTTGAAAAGCAAAGGAGGAAAATCATACAGAGTAACAGCATACCAAGATCCCAGGTTTTCCTCTTTCACTGACACACAATCTCTCAGCAACATCCAAACACTACCATATTGGGAAATGAGCTGCATTTTCATGCTAAAGCCTTGGAGAAATTTGAAATGACGGGTTAGCTGATTAAAACCCTCACTGCCTGCAATGGCAGTATTGGGGCAGTTGGTGCACAGCAAGATCCCACATGCACCAAGCAGCTAATTACTCTGATCATTTCCCCCTCTGTGATGCTGCTTTAGTTTAATTATTTCCTGTCACCCCAGAATCAAACATTGCGGCAATTTCACAATCTCAAAATGCCTCTACCTCTCTCTCCCCTTCTGTTTCCCCTGCTCTCTCAATTTTCACTCAATCTCTCTCACTGTTGAATTTTCTCATCCTGCTCTCTCTATAACCCACATTACTCTGACTTTATGATAAATAATTCGAGAGGGTCACATCTTTGGATTTTAATTCCCCCTCAGGGAGTCCTGCCTCTCAGATCCTGGGGATTGACATACTTTAACCCCAGGCTTCAAACCTGTTTTAAAAATGACAGGGCCGCAATCCACCAGGAACCAATTACCCAGAGGCCTCTAAAACCCAGGGTCCCCCAGAGGAGATTACACCTCGGGATAAATAGACACACAACTCACGTGGGCCCCCACAGGGTGCAGCCTGTCGACTAGGCCTCAGGCCTGTGCTCCCCCTTTGGACGTTGTTCTTTCCTGGACTCGGACATTTTGGATCTTCACGTTGCAGCTTTCCAAACAAAAGTTCTTCAGGATAAAAGAGACAAAAGATGAGTTGAAATGGTGGAGCAAGAGCATTTTGAAGGCAAGTTACACAGCAAGATCCCACGTTTAAAGCACCCCTGCCCATCCCCAATGTATTAATGTATTGAACACAGTCAGCAGTTAGGATGGAACATGGTGTGGGAGCAGATCTTCCCAGGGATTGGAGGAGGATAGTGAGGGAAAGGCATCAGATTCTTACACTCTGCAGTGACCTGGGATCAATTGCCTTTTACTGAAAACAGTTCCCAACTTGTATGTGCCTGTAGCTCCCTCCAGTCTCAAACCCCCATTACCCTCTATCCTGTCTCCTGTCTCTGAGCCAATGGTGTCTTCATTCTGTTACTGACCCTTCAGTCCCACTGGTATAATTTTTTCTCACCTTCTCTCATCCACGTGAAGGAATTGGACCCTGACAATTCCATTTACACTGACTCCCATCAATCTTCATAGGACCCATATCACAGAGGTTCGACAGTGTTCCCAGCAAACACTCCCAGGGCAGAGGGAGCACAGGGTTCCATACAAAATAAAGCTCCCATTAAACTGTCCCCATTTAAATCCCCAGGGCAGGTAGAGAATGGGGTCAGATACAGAGTAAATCTCCCTCTACACTGCAGCATTTCAAATTCCCAGGCCATTTTGAGCTCGGCGTTAGGTACTGATTAAATCCCCCACTTCCCCCATTCTGTTCACATCAAACTCAATCAGGATAGCTCCATCACTGGGTTAGATACAGAGGATGTGTATGTTTGGATTTCAGCCCCAATCCAGTTGGTGATGATCACTGCTTTGTTAAGGGTGTTTGGGAATGGGGAGGGAGCTGCGAGCAGGGTGATGGTGGGATAGTGGGGAGCAGAGCTGCCTTCCAAGCAGTTGACATGGGTTTGATTCCCAACCATTGTAGTGTCGCGGCTTTTAAATCAGTTTCTAAAGAAAAGCTACGGGGATTGTTTTGTTCGAAAAGTGAGAGACTGCTCCCATCAGGAACCTGAAATAATTACAGAAGCCGCTGGAAACACTGAACAGTTCCAACAGCTTCTGTAGTGGTGGGGAGGGAGGATTAATGTGTCAAATCTACACAAGGATAAAATAAACTCCAGCCTCAAAACAGTCAGAGTTCCTAAGTTTTACAAAACATCCGTATGTCATTTTTCTGAGCCATCAATTCCCCTTAAACCCTTCCAATGTGGAATACCATCTTTCTGACTCTCACTTTGAGAGATGTCCCTCAGTGAGCTCCTCCACCATTCTTTCCATTTCACTGGGGACCCACTATCCACAGTCTCCAATCAAATGACCTGAACTCAGACACACAGAGATCTTAAAGAGTGACACAATGCAGATAGGAAGTTGATTTCATTTCTGTTTCTGAGTCCAATCTTCACTCAGTGAGACAGAGTCAGGTATTCAAGGCTCCAACAAGAGCTGGATTCTGCTTCTGGTAATTGTCTTCATTCAGTGAGAAGGAGGGCCGTGGGCCAGAAGGAGCTCATCATTGTGCTTCGGGTTGTCTGCTCAGTCTGCAGCATTGCAGGCCGTGGGAGCAGGGCAGTGGGAAAGGTACCTCGTGTGGACTGCAATAGGACTTTCAACACATTGTTCCAGGGCAGTTACAGAGCTCCAGGAATTCTGAATGAGGATCGGAAAAATGCATTGATTGAAGGAGGAGGATCAGGGAAACAGGATAAAGCTGATGAGATCAGCAGGATTTCTCGGTCTAACTCTGTACCATACTTTATTTTCTGCTTCATAAATCTACAATCCGGAGCTCAATCCACTCAGAGCAATATAAGCTCAGAAACAAATCATTCAGTCCAACACATCCATGCTGAACTGATATCCGATATCAATGTCATCTTATTTGTCAGAATTTGGTCCATGTTCCTCTGAACCCTTTTTAATTCCTACACCCACCCAGATACCTTTTAAATGTTGTAATTGTACCAGCCTCCACTACTTCCTCTGGCAGCTCATGCACACAGTGCCCTCTATGTGAAAAATGTTCCCCTTAGGTCCTTTTTATGTTTCCACTCTCAACTTTAACACATGCCATCTGCTTCTGGACCCCCCCCCCCCACCACAGGGAAATCACCTTTCCTTTTTACCCTATTGAGGGTCCTTCATGATTTTGTGAACCTCTATAAGGTTAACCCTCAGCTGCTGACGCTCCAGGGATAATAGCCCCAACCTATACAGTCTTAACCTCCAGCACAAACCCTCCAACCTTGGCATCATCCATGTAAATCTTTTCTGAACACTTTCAAGTTTCACAACACCCTTCTTATAGGAGGGAGTCCAGAATTGCACTTTATATACCAAAAGTGGCCGAACCAATACCGCAACATGGCCTCCCAACTCCTTCACACAATTAACTGAGCAACAAAGACAAAAATGACAAAAGCCTTCTTCACTATCCGAACAAAATGTTAGTCCACCTTCAACGACCTATGATGCTACACTCCAGGTCTATTTGTTTACCAACATCCCTAGTACCTTGTCCATTCAGTGTATAAGTCCTGCTCTCTTTTGCCTTTCCAAAATGCAGCACCTCACATTTAACTAAATTAATCTCCACCTGCCACTCCTCGGCCCATTGGCCCATCTGATCAAGATCCCGTTGTCCTCTGAGGTAACCACCTTCACTGTCCTTGACACTTCCAATTTTACTGTCATTTGCAAACTTACGAACCATTCGTCCTATGGTCACATCCAAATCATTTATATAAATGACAAAACAACAGTGGACCCAGCACCGATCCTTGTGACACACCGCTGGTCACAGGCCTTCAGTCTGAAAAGCAACCCTCCCCCACCACCCTCTGTCTTCTACCTTCGAGCCAGTTCTCTACCCAAAGGGTAATTCTACTGCCCCAACATACAAGTTTGAAATTATGACACCAGTTTCAAAAGGACAACAAGAACCTATTCCTGATTGGGGAATTGGGGCCAGGGAATCAATAAAAAGAAATGTTGCAAGGTTCGGTAAATTGGAGATTCAGTTCAGTGCATCACTAAATGAAAACAATTCAGCAGGTCACCCGTCCGTGGAAGAAGTGATTCAGGGAAAAATTAAATGGAAGGAACTGAAGCAGGGATTCAATAATGGGAGAATGTATGCAGGGGCTTTTAAATATGGCAGGGTAATACTCAATGGGAGAGTTGGTGCAGTTTCAGGATTTGTGCAGGATTGGTAAATGGGAGCAATGGTGCAGAGCAGTGGAGTCATAAATAGAGTCATACAATCATAGAGATGTACACCATGGAAACAGACACTTCAGTCCAACTTGTCTATAACTCAATTTTAGAATTCTGGCAGTGCTCCACGCATTTGGAGAATCATTCCAAGGAAATACTAAATGGAAGGATTGGGAAAGGGCTTATCGAAATCAGAGAATTTGGAACAGGGATCTGATATTTCAAAATAGTGCAGTTCGAACCAAATGGGAGAGTTTCATTTAGCAGTAAATGGGAGAATTGGTGCAGTGCAATTGGACAGGACAATACTTGATGCGGGAATGTGTGTGTGGCTTTCCTGCACACCTTTGTGGTGAATTCAGGTATACAGGAAAGCCACACACACAGACCCAGTTCTGAACTGCGAAAGCAACCAGCCCAACACACACAAAAGAAGTTGCATCAAGATACTGTTCAAAAGGGCCACAACACACTGCAGTACACCAGAACAGCAAAAAGAGGAAGAAGGACACCTATACAATGTATTCGACAAAAACGGATACCCGCGCAATTTCATCAACAGATGCCTAAGGGAAAGACAACGAACCACAACCCAAAGGACTAGCCATGTTACCATACATCAGGAGCATTTCCAGACTACTGCGACCATTAGGACTCATAACAGCACACAAACCAACAGCCACTCTCAGACAACAACTCACCAGAACGAAGGAACCGATACCCAACATGAGCAAAACCAACGGAGCGTGCACGATCCCATGCAAGGACTGCACAAAACACGACATAGGACAAACAGGAAGACAGTTAGCGATCCGTATACACGAACACCAACTAGCCACGAAACGACATGACCAACTATCCTTAGTAGCCACACACGCAGATGACAAGCAACATGAATTCGACGGGGACAACACTACTATTATAGGACAAGCCAAACAGAGAACAGCCAGGGAATTCCTAGAGGCATGGCACTCATCCACAGATTCAATCAATAAACACATCGACCTGGACCCAATATATCGGCCACTGCAGCAAACAGCTGGAACTGACAACGGACGCGGCAGATTCAAACCACTATAAATGCGGGAGGAAAGATCACAGAAGCGCTTCACGGGAGGCTCCCAAACACTGAGGATCTCACCGAGACAGGGGACGAAACGTCTGCAACACAAATTCCCAGCTCGGCGAACAGAACCACGGAAATGGTACGAGGCAACAAAGAATTGGAGAATTGATGCGAGACATCAGGAAATGAGGGACCTGGTGCACAGTGGAGCTCAATTCGAGAATTGGTGCATTGCAACAGTAAATGGGAGAATTAGAGTAGCGCACCCTTAAATGGTAGAATCGGGCTCGGGCACCAGTAAATGGAAGGATTAGTACAGGGATATGAGTAAATGGGAGATTTGGTGGAAACAATAATTTGGAGATCTGTTGCACAGTGCAGTTACATTAGAAAATTGGTGGGAGTGCCAATATATTGGAAAATTGGAGTAGAGCATGTCTAAATTGGGGAATAGGGGCCAGGGATTCAATAAAAAGAAGAAATGTTGCAGCATCGGTAAATTGGAGATTCAGTTCAGTGCATCACTAAATGAAAAAAAAATCAGCAGGTCACCCGTACGTGGAAGATGTATTTTAGGGAACAATTAAATGGAAGGAATTGATGCAGGGCAACGATAATTGGAGAATTCATGCAGGTGCCATTAAATTGTAAGTGGGAGGATTGGAGCAGGATAACCTCATTGGGTGAGTTGGTGAAATTCCCAAATTAGTGCCGGATTGGGAAATGGGAGAATTGGGGCAGGGAAGCGGAGCACTAATTACAGACTGAGAGATATACAGCACGGAAACAGAACCTTCAATCCAACCTGTCCATGCTTAAATTTAAGAATTCCTGGCAGCTCTTCACTAAATTGGAGAATCATTGCAAGAAACTACGAAATGGAAAAGTTGGGAAAGAGCTTCTCGAAATGTGAGATTTTGCAACAGGGCATCGGATCATGGGTGAATTAGTGCAGTTCAGCACTAAATAGGTGCGTTATGCTGTGTTTCACTAAATGGGAGAATTGGGACAGGGAGATTTAGAGTAGGGCACCCCTAAATTGGGCGAGGGCATCATTCACTAGGAGGATCGGTGTAAGGCAAAACTGAGTGGAGAACTTGTTCAGGACGTCAGTAATTGGGGGACACGGTTCTAAGCAACACTGAATTGGAGAATTGGTGTGGGGTATCAGTAAATGAGAGTGCTGGTGGGGGTGCTGATAACTTCGAGAATTGGAGCAAATGGGAGAATGCGGGCAGTGAATCAGGAAATAGGACAAATGTTGAAAAGGCTTAATGGTCCAGATTCAATACAGTGCACCATGAAATGGGGGAGTTGGTGCAGTTCGCCACGAAGGGGAGGATATTTGCAGTTTGGGGAATTTGGAGATATGATTGTCAAGATTAGAGAATTCTGTCAGCAGTCAACTGGGAGAATTGGTGCAGGAAAGGAAAGCGCTAATTACAGCATTAGAGACGTACAGCACGGAAACAGACCCTTCCGAACAAATTGTCCACGTCCAAATGTAAAAATTCTTTTAAGCTCTGCACTAAATGGAGAATCATTGCAAGAAACTACTAAATGGAAAAGTTGGGAAAGAGCTTATCGAAATGTGAGAATTTGCAACAGACCATCAGGTAATGGGTGAATTAGTGCAGTTCAATGTTAATTGGTGAGTTATGCTGTGTTGCACTTAATGGGAGAATTGGAGCAGGACATTACCTTTTGGGAGATTTAGAGTAGCGCACCCCTAAATTGGTCGAGGGCATCAGTCAGTATGAGGATTGGGGTAAGGCAACACTGAACCTGTTCAGGACATCAGAAATTGGGGGAAATGGTGCTCAGCAACACTGAATTGGAGAATTGGTGTGGGGTATCAGTAAATGAGAGCCCTGGTGCAGGGTGCTGATAACTTCGAGAGTTGGAGTAAATGGGAGGACACGGGCAGTGAATCAGGAAATAGGACAAATGTTGCAAAGGATTAGTGGTCCAGATTCAATACAGTGTACCACGAAATAAGGGAGTTGGTGTAGTCCACCACGAAAGGGGGGATATGTGTAGGATCAGGAATTTGGAGATTTGATGCGGGGATTGCAAGATTTGAGAATTCTGGTAGCAGACTACGAAATGGGAGAATTGTTGCAGGGAAATACTGAATGGAAGACCTGGTGCACAGTGGAGCTCAATTCCAGAATGGGTGTATGGCAACAGTAAATGGGAGAATTAGGGTAGCGGACCCTTAAATGGTCGAATCGGGCTCAGGCAGAGTAAATGGAGGAATTACCTCAGGGATATCAGTAACTGAGTGATTAGGTGGAAACAATAAATTGGAGATTCTGTGCAGAGCGCCGTGACATCGGAAAATTGGTGGGAGTGCCAAAATATTTTCTATAATACAGGAGGAAGCAGTGACGCTGCTCCAGGTCCTTTATTTTCAATAATACAGGAGGAAGCAGTGACGCTGCTCCAGGTCCTTTATTTTCAATAATACAGGAGGAAGCAGTGACGCTGCTCCAGGTCCTTTATTTTCAATAATACAGGAGGAAGCAATGACGCTGCTCCAGGTCCTTTATTTTCAATAATACAGGAGGAAGCAGAAACGCTGCTCCAGCTCCTTTATTTTCTATAATACAGGAGGAAACAGTGATGCTGCTCCAGCTCCTTTATTCTCTATAATACAGGAGGAAGCAGAGACGCTGCTCCAGCTCCTTTATTTTCTATAATACATGAGGAAGCAGTGACGCTGCTCCAGCTCCTTTATTTTCTATAATACAGGAGGAAGCAGTGACGCTGCTCCAGCTCCTTTATTTTCTATAATACAGGAGGAAGCAGTGACGCTGCTCCAGCTCCTTTATTTTCTACAATACGGGAGGAAGCAGTGACGCTGCTCCAGCTCCTTTATTTTCTATAATACGGGAGGAAGCAGAGACGCTGCTCCAGCTCCTTTATTTTCTATAATACAGGAGGAAGCAGTGACGCTGCTCCAGCTCCTTTATTTTCTATAATACAGTAGGAAGCAGTGACGCTGCTCCAGCTCCTTTATTTTCTATAATACAGGAGGAAGCAGTGACGATGCTCCAGCTCCTTTATTTTCTATAATACAGGAGGAAGCAGTGACGCTGCTCTCGCTCCTTTATTTTCTATAATACAGTAGGATGCAGAGACGCTGCTCCAGCTCCTTTATTTTCTATAATACAGGAGGAAGCAGTGACGCTGCTCCAGCTCCTTTATTTTCTATAATACAGTAGGAAGCAGAGACGCTGCTCCAGCTCCTTTATTTTCTATAATACAGTAGGAAGCAGAGACGCTGCTCCAGCTCCTTTATTTTCTATAATACAGTAGGAAGCAGAGACGCTGCTCCAGCTCCTTTATTTTCTATAATACAGGAGGAAGCAGTGACTCTGCTCCGGCTCCTTTATTTTCTATAATACAGGAGGAAGCAGGGACGCTGCTCCGGCTCCTTTATTTTCTATAATACAGGAGGAAGCAGTGACTCTGCTCCGGCTCCTTTATTTTCTATAATACAGGAGGAAGCAGTGACGCTGCTCCGGCTCCTTTATTTTGTATAATACAGGAGGAAGCAGAGACGCTGCTCCAGCTCCTTTATTTGGTGGAAACAATAAATGGGTCTGTTCCATGCTGTACATCTCTATGTCTCTATTTAAAAGGCATCTGGATGCAATGAAGTCAGGTCGGGTTTGGAGGGGTAAGGAACAAATGTTGGCTAATCTCGCTAATTAATTCCGGTTATCTGGTCAGCAGGGACGATCTGGAATGGAGGGTCTGTTTCAGTGCTCGGCACCTCCGAAATCCTAATGAATGACATTTGCCCGAAACGTCGATTTTCCTGCTCCTCGGATGCTGCCTGACCTGCTGTGTTTTTCCAGCACCACTCTGATCTAAGCTCTGAAATGTACTTCTCATACAGGAGACTTCTCCTGCCTACCGGAGGTACACAGAGCCAACACACCAAGATGTCCCATCATATTAGGCAATGGGACCCAATGTGGGAACCACACTGCCGATGTCAAATGCAGCTTGAAAGCCATGAGGCAGGGAACCCCCAGCTTCTGCCACGACAGAACATTGGGACACAGGCAGATTTCAACCTCACACCTTCAAGGCTGAATCTGAGCTGAGGGGGCACCTCTTGTTAAAGATTTACCTGAGAATTTAGCTATTTTTACATACGGTTTACATATGAAAGAACAAAATCTAACATGGTATTTCTAAAAGTATACAGACTGAACAGACACTACACTTTATTTTTAAATATTTCATTTCAGTGGCATCACCCTGTAATCTTTTACTATAAATTCTGTTTGGTATGATGTTATGCTCCACAACCACCTGATGAAGGAACAGCGCTCCAAAAGCTGGTACTATCAAATAAACCTGTTGGACTATAACCTGATGTTGTGTGATTATTTAATTTTGTCCACCCCAGTCCAACACCGGCACCTCCAAATCTTTACTCCATATTGTTTACACTAACTCACACCCTGTTCAGGTCAGTTTATCACAATGACCCTGTTCCTCTTTTTGTGAGGTTCCCTGTGTATATTAAAAGAGTTAATGGGTCCTGAGAGGATGAATACATTCTCTTTATCCTGTCAGTTTAAACAGTTGAACATATCAGTTTGAAGCCAATGGAAGAGGAGATTGTCTTTTTCTGTACAATTTCAGTGCAGAACGTTCAACCATAAACTGTCTTTGCAAAAGTGGGGGCTGAATGCAATTCTCACTGAGCAACATTAATACAGAAAACACAATTCCCAGTTCCTGTTATCAATTGGTGAAGGAACTGGGATGTGAAAACCAATTGTGGTGTGGTGCCGTGGCTCAGTTTGTGAACTTACCCACACCATAAACAGCCCACCAAGATTTCACATCGTAGTGGTGCCTGTGTATTTTACCAAATGCATGGTTGTTTCAAAATCTCCCAAGTCAGTGTTGCTCATCAGTCAACCATGCGTCCTGTTTGAGTGTCAGCCTGTTTTGGTGATCCTGATCTGTTCCCTGGTTTAGTTCCTCCAGTGGATATTGTTTCTTTCGAACTATTAATTCAATCTGGAATTTCCTTCCTGTGTTTGACAAGACCTTCTGCTTTTACTCCTCCTTTATTACGCCCCGTTCATTTCCAGTTTGTTGGGAATAACGAGGTGAGCCAGGAGACACGGCAGACTCGCCGGTGAATATTGCAGTAATGGCGCAGACACCAAGAGCTGTTCACCCTAATTCTCTGCTGTCAACATTCATTCATTCCACACCAACAGGAAATACTTCATTGCACTCCTGTCGTTGTGGTTTGCACTGTGATTGCGGTTTCTTTTCTTGTGGATTATGAAGTTTATTTAGAACTCGAAAGGATCATAATATTTGGAGTAAGGAATGACTCCTCACCTCAGGAATAAGAGCCAGACACATTATTCGGAGAATGTGAGCCCAATCCCACACATCCTACCGAGGAGGCAGAAAGCCTGTTAGCTGGTCCACTCTCAATTTGTCTCTTAATGTCAGACTTTTCAAAGATCAGAAATGGGAAATGAGGAATATAGGCAGACCGAGAGTCCGAGAATGTGAAAGAGGGTCAGGTACATTCACAGAGAAAGAAAGAAAGATGGAGACGCATATTGAGGAAGATACTGAAAGGACCAATTCTCCAATCGACATGGCTGCTGACTGACAGAAACAAATAGGAATAAAAAGGGAACTATTAAGCACAGCCTTTCACCAGGTAGTCGATATGAAATGGAAACATAGACATCGGGGGAAACAGTATTCACAAGGTGAACAATCAGTAAAAATAATTATCGTCACTGTTTCCCATCGGATGTCCCACTCCGTGAAGCCATGTCTTTCAATGCCCAAGGAAACATATTTACCCTCAGGTACCTGCTTCAGGGTCGCCTGCGCCTCTGCTGGAAGTTGCCACCATTTTATTCACAGTCACTCCGCGATGTTTTGATTCACTCCAGTGAAATATCTTTTCATACCTTGCGTCATGGCCTCTTTCAGTCAAGATCCTGAACCAGTCCAGTGAGAAACCTCTGTTGATTTGAATCCCGGGATGGAGAATCAGACGAGATGAACAGCGCCTTTTATTGGTGGAACCCCTTCACTTCAACCTCACGCCTCAAAACGGGTCTCTGCCCGCGTCAACCTGTTCTGTACATTCCTGCATTACACCGACTGACCAACATCAGATTACCACAGCTCCGCTTTCTTTACTGTGAAACACAAGGCGATAATATGAAGCGTTTGCAAAATTGAAGAGAGAAACTTTGTTGCCGAAGGTGGTTATGAAGGGAAGGACAGACACAAGGGTGTGTACAATTTTGGTCGTTTTGGATACTGTCAGCATTACCGGGGGCCCGTGCTGAGGAGTCAAAGTTTGTATCGTCCAGACATGGATACAGTTCCCATTCAGAGAATGAAGGTTTAATTCTCTTCATGTGAATTGTCTGAATGAAAACACATTCCCCGTTCCACACAGAAGACAGACCGGAATCCCTCCAGAATCAGCCCAGTGATTGCTTGAACCATGTTGAAGGACAATGACAGCGGACAGATACGATAGTGACCCCTTCAAATTTCCCTCCAATCATCTCACCTTCCTGAGTTGGGAATATGTTGGTGTTCCTTCAGTGTCTCTGGGTGTAAATCCAGGAAATCCCGCGCTTGCACCATAATGGCTGTAACTCCGTGTGAAGGAGTTCAATGGTTCACAAAAGCAACTCATCTCCTCCATCTCTGGGGGATTTAGGGATGGACAGTGAGTCCTATTCCATTGAGTGATATCTTTATCCCAGGAATGTGTTTCTAACAGTGGTAGGTTCCAATCGGACACCTGCAGGAGATCGGTAGTAAGTTGGGAAGTGGAGCAGGGAATTGAAATTTACGTGAATGACAATGATGACTGGGAGGCATGAGGCAGGAAGTGAGTCTGGATCTGGTGGTGCAAGGCTCAGTGTCGCTGCTAATGGGTCAGCCTTTACTGCAAACTGTTTACATTGGATCACACACCATTCCTGGGCAATACATGGCAATGACACTGTTCCTCTTTGTGTGAGGTTACCTCTGTGTGTATTAAAGCCGTCAATACTCCCCAAGAGGATGAAAAATGTCCCCTTTGTCCTGTCAGTTTCAACAGATACAAATACCTGTTTGAAGCCAATGTAAGAGAAGATTGCCCTTTTATGTGCCTTTGCATTGAAGAATGTTCAATCGTGAAATGTCTGGTTTTGCAAAAGCGGGGTTTGATTGCAAATCACACTGAGTAATATTGATACAGAAATGTATTTCCGAGTTACTGTGGTCATGTGGTTAAGGAACTGCACATATGGCCGTCCCTTAGTTATTTCAAACCCCTCCTTGGGAAGCAGCTGACCATAGGGTCCAATCACAGCTGTGCCCGGTTGTTGTATTGAAGGGTCATAGGTTCACCTTTTATTAAGGGTCGTGTTACTGATGAAGGGACTCAGCATCCTGTTTGAGTTCGAGCCTGTTATGGTTTGGTAAACCCACTCCTTTTTCCTGGTTTAGTTCCAGCTGTGCATGTTGTCCTTCCTAACCAATACACCAACCTGGAGTTTCTTGCTGCTGTTCCAAAAGCACTCCTTCTTCTCCTCCACTTTTATTCACCCTCCTTCATTCCAAGTTTGGTGGGAATAACGAGGTGAGGCAGGAGACACAGCAGAAAGGCCGTGGGATGTTGTGGTTATGGCACAGAAACCAGGAGTGGGTCACCCTCATTCTCTGCTGTCACCATTCATTCATTTTGCAGCATCAGTAATGCTTCCATATTCTCCTTTGTTGTAGTTTTTTTCTCTTGGATAAGGAATGCAACTTTAATTTCGAAAGGGTTGCAATATTTTGAGGAAGAAATGCCCCTTGTATCACATCCAAGTGGCAGACGTATTATCCATAGAATGTGAGCCAAGTTTTACAGATTCCTGCCAGGTTCCAGAAAACCTCTCAGCAGCTCCATTCTCAAACTATCCCTGAACGTCAGGCTTTTCATAGAGTAGGAATGGGAAATGAGGGATATTGGCAAATAAAGGGTCAAAGAATATGATAAAGGGTGAGGTGGATACACAGAGATAAAGACAGAAAATTAGAGACCCATCTTGAGGGAGACCCTGAAAGAATCAGATCTCGGGTCGACATGGCTGCAAACTGGCAAAAAAACAGGATTTTGATAACTATCCTCATTCGACAGATAAAACTGACCACTATCCCGGCATTGTGGTCTAGAAATGAAGAACTAATCTGGTTCTGTCGTTGTGAATCATTGTCTCTGTTTCTCCCCACAAATGATGTCAGGATTATTCAGTTTGCACGTCAATTCTTGTTTTTGGTTCAGATTTCCAACATCTGCATCTCTTGGTTTTCTGTTCAACTTTCAAACGGTTGGCACAAAACCGATGTTCTGCCAGCTTTGGAAAAGTGGTCAGAAATATTCTTACCACGATGTGTGTGCAGAACAAAGCCCGCATTCCTTGACCGGGAATAGAACCAGTGTCACGGCGGTGAGAGCGCCAAATGCTGGCTACTAGACTCCAAGGGAAGGCAGAAGGCGCCCTTACATTTATTCAGAATGAAAACACTTTTGCCTTTTCATTTCTGATCAGTCTTGCTGCAGATTAGGTCCTCCTTGCCTTCGAGCTTTCACAGAGTGGGAAGAGACCGTTCGGCCCATCGTGCATTGTAGCTCATCGGATATCCATGTATTCCAGTCCCAGTTTCGAGTTTTGGATCAAAATGTTATGTGTCCTGATGTTTCAAGAGCAAATATCAACGCGATTCTCACTGTGAATTTAAACGACACGACAATGGGACTGAGGTATGACATGGTCACATTGTGTTGGAACCACCTTGAGGACCTGAACCTCATTTTCACCCACAGTGGGAGACACACAGAAACATATCCCGGGAGGAACAGATGTCTCAGGATCATACCAGCTCCTTGTGCTTCACTTCCGCTCTCTGGTCCACACAACAGCTTCTCTGACAAAGGCAGCTTTAGGTGGACCACTCGCCAGTTTGACAGGCAATGAGAGATGTGGAGCAGAGCTGGAATTTAAAATGGACAAGAGACCGAAATGCAAGTTTTAAATTCGACAACACACTGATCCAAACCATTCAGATCCTCAGAACCTGACAAAACAGGACCAGCCATACACCTGTCTGACATTGAGCTGTAATGGACCCAAAAACAACATTCCATTTGAATACACACTGATCCAATCCCTGCAGCTCGAAAGAACCGAAGGAAATAGGAACTGACAACATGTAATTGGCTGAACTAACACGTTACACTCGAGACATGTAGGATGTAAACCTACAATCGTCTGATTCAAAGTCAGATGTTTTATCTATTGCTTCACTAGCCGGATGCGCACACACACGCTGGACACCTTTCCATATGTGATGTAAACATGGAGATCTGGGAAACAACATTCATAAGGTGATCAACCAGCAAAGATAATCCACTTTGTGTAACAGGGCCTTTCAATGGCAAAGCAAATACATTTGTCCTCAGGTACCTGCTTCTGTGTCGCCTGTTCTTCTGCTGGACGTCTCCAGCATTTTATTCACAGTCACTACGCTGTCTTATGATGCACTCCACTGAAATGTACTTTCATACTTGGATTTAGTGTCACTTCCGGTAAAGGTCCTGAACAAATTCAGCGAGAAACCTCTGGTCATTTCCAACATGGAATTTGGAATCAGACGATTTGAACGAAGGCTTTATTGGGGCCGCCCCATCACCGCAGATCAACGTCTCAAAACGAGCCGCTGTTAGTATCAAACTGTTCTGTACCTTCCTGCAGTAAATCAGGTTAGCACAGCTCCGCTTTCTTCACATTGAAACCAGGGCAGCAATATGAATTGTTTGGAAACTTAGAGAGAGAAACATTGCTGCTGAAGAAGATGATAACTTGAAGATCATACACAGAGTCTGGACAGATCAGGTCACAAGTGTTACTGTCAGCTTCAGTAGGGTCACTGGTTCGGAGCCTGAGTTTGTAATGCCCAGACCGGGATACAATTCCCACTCAGGAAATGAAGATTTATTTCTCTTCTTGTGAGGTATCTTATTGAAAGCTAATTCCTGTTTCCTCACAGAACACCGACCCAGACCAACCCAGTGATTGTTTACATCTATCTAGAAGGACAAGAGCAACAGATACATGAGAGAACTGTAACCACAAATCACCCATCTCGGACCTCGTCTTTCTGAGTTGGAAATATCTCGCTTGCTCCTACAGTGCTTTTGGGTCTGGATCCTGGAACTCCCTCCCTAACAGTATCAAGGCTGTACCATGAGTTCTTCCAGGGTTCTGTAAAGTAACTCAACATCTCAATCTCTGGAGTAAATAGGGATGGACAGTGATTCCTATCCCAGTGAGTGGCGTCCTAGGCCACGAATGAGTTTTGAACATGGTGGTTATATTCACTGTCGTGTGGAAACCGGCCCTTCGGCCCAATGCTGTCCCTCCATAGAGTAACCCACACAGACCCATTTCCTTCTGCCTAATGCACCAAACACTTTCGGCAATTGTGCTTAGAAGGTCTACTCTCAAACTATCTCCGAATGTCAGACTTTTCAAAGAGCAGAAATGGAAAATAAGGGATATTGATAGACAGAGAGTGGGGGCATGTGGGAGAGAGTGAGGTGGATACACATGAGGAAATGATAGACGAGTAGAGAAGCATATTGAGGGAGATCCTGAAAATAGAAACTCTCCATTTAAAATGGGTGCTCGCTGACAGAAAGGGGAATAAAAAAGAACAATTGAAGGTCAGCGTTTCACCAGCTCAAGGCAACGGAATCAGCATTACACCCGGAAAGGTCGGTTGACATTCAGAAAGTTGACATTTCTCGGCTAATATAATATTCTGATTAATATGTTGATTTGCCTAATAAAACTGACAATTACTCTGACATTAAAACAATAAAATACATAACTGGTCTGGTTCTGTCGATCTGAAACATTAAACCTGTTTCTCTCCACAGATGCTGCCAAGTCTGCCGAGTTTCTCTGTCAATTTCCGTTTCTAATTCAGGTTTCCAGCATTCACAGTGCTTTGTTTAAAGGTCCTCTGCATTAAGTATGGGACAACACTTGATCAATTGTCAGCTCCATACTTCATTCCCTGCTTCGGGAAGGCTGACCCCACGATTAAAGGTACGGGGAAAAGTCCACTTGCTGCAACAGTGAGAAAACTGAATCCTCACCAGGAGGCTAACAGGGAAAGCAAAAAGAAAAGGCACTATGTGTTTTCATCAGGAAACCGCTTTTGTCTTTTCATCTGTGATTATTTTAGCTGCAGATTAGTTTCTCCCTTTCTTCCGATTTTACAGCGTGAAAAAGACCTTTCGGCCCATCTGCGGTGCGGGTCATTGGACTTCCATCTATTCTAGTCCCAGTTCCCATAAACCTGCGTTTCTGATGTTACCAGGGTGAATCTAAATGGGATTCTCCCTGTGATCTTAAATGACCCAACAATGGGACTGAAGTTGGACATGGTCACATTATGTTGTATCACCGCCAAGGAACTCCACCTCATATTTACCCACAGATGGAAACAAACAGAGGGCTCAGGATTAGTCCCGTTCCATAGGCTTCACATCCGCCAGTTTCTCCGACCAGCTCACCGCAACTGGTCAAAGAGGTCTGCAGCACAGAAAATGCCCTTCGGCCCATCAAGTCTGCACCAGTCGAAGACTGACCCCTGACTGCTTCCATCTCGTTTTCCAACGGTTGGCTCGGAGCTTCAACAAAGTCGGGATGGAATTGTTCAACTCATAATGCCTCAACTTTCTCTGGGGATTTCTGTGTGTTTCACTCTGAAAGGCAGAGGGTTGTGGATTGCCCCCATTCCCACCCTGTCTGAAATGTCTTGTTTCCCTTCTCCTGTGGTTTGTATGTGAAAGATGAAGATAGGGTGTAATCTCCCTTTTTATTTGTTGACGTTACTGAATCGCAACCGGTAGGATTCCAGGCTGTGAGGGGAAAGCCAAATGAATTTCAAGTCCATTGCCTCAAAAACGCATCGACGATTACAGAACCACACTGTCCTCTTCATTTTCCAGGTGTTTCTCATTGTGGAGCTGAGGAAGAGTGAATCATTATCGGGTTGGTTTGAATCCAATCACTTCACAGTTTGTAAAAGCGTTACATTTTGGTGCATGGTGGGTCTGGTTGTATCATCCTGATAGATGGAACGGATATTCATTTAAAACCAAGAACAAGAATTGCAAGAGAAACTCAGCAGATCTTACAGCATCTATGCAGAGAAAACCAGAGACAACATTTCAAAACTTCATCAGAACTCGGTAATCTCCCACAGGTCCTGCCAAACCCGTTAGATTCGACAGCAGCTTCTGTTTTTGATTCAGATTCCAAGAATCCACAGTTCTTTACATGAACCATTAAAGCAATGCAGAAACTTCTTTGTGGTTCCTCACACGAAAGGGTTCCGTTTGGAGAACATTTTCCTGACCCCACTCGACACACGAAACTGTGCAGCATCCAAAACAGATGCAGCAAGAACAACCATCGCTGTCGCCCTGGGGGCTCTTGAACCAGGAACCTTTCATTTAACAGTCGAATGCGCTGAAACTTCTAACCTAACACCTTGCACGATCCTCTAAAGCAGGCTGTGACTGACTTCCCACTTCAGTCTGCCCTTCCCAGAAAGCCAACTGTCCTCTATCAGTTTTACTTTGCCAGAATATAGACTGAGACATTCATTATGGCGACATGGGAACAGTCTGATCCCACCCACTACAGACACACCCATGTCACTGGGAACCAGCTCTCCTCCAACCGGGACCATCTCCCTTCGAGCCTCCCAGTGTCTTGTGTGGTCCCGAGTTATTTCATTGATCTAGAGTCCAGATGAGATTTGTATTCCTCATGTACAGGAACGAGATTTCTTTCAATGTCTCCGATCAGTTCATGTTGTGTCCTCTTAAAGAAGGGGAAGGTGTCTTGACTGTTTCTGCTCAGCCCGACAGTTCACCCTTCTTCATCCTCCTCTGATTCTATTTCCCAAAGAGTTCCCGAAGATTCACAAAGCCGGAAACTGTGTTATAAGGGATGCGCCTTTAACATTTGTGCACCTGCCAACTGACAATATTTTCCCAAAATCTCTTCACAATCCTCTGTCTTATACCGTGTCCTGGGATGAGAAGTCCCGTTTTGTGGAGAGATTCCCAAGGCTGGTGAGTTTCTCTTTGGAGTAAAGATGGTTAACCGGCAATTTCCTGCGGCTGTTTATAATGATGGGAGTGGGAACCGTGGGCCTGGGCACTTTGACGAGCAGGAGCAAGTGTTCCCACTGACCAGAGGCAGTGAACAGAGGGTCTGGGATTAAAGGATTCTAATAAAAAGCAGCACTTCTGGGCAGTACATTCACAGAATACTGCAGGAGCTCGATGGGTCTAGCAGTATCTGTGAAAAGAGAAACAGAAATAACGGTTGGAGTGTGGGATATTTCTGATTAAGAACTCGAGCAGCCTGTGTCTAATCAAATAACTGGCCTGGCCTTGCTGACAGGGGATTTCTGACGTTTGATCGAGAATGCACCGTACAGGAAGATGTTCAAGATGCAGTCGGCAGGATTTGACCCTGCATGGGGAAACATTAATGGATTAATAACCCATCGCCTTAATCACTCTGCCCCGAACACACTTGCGTACAAGTGGCTTAATATTTCTCCTAGAATGGAGAGTTGTAACCTGAAACACCAGTATTTGACTTTTCCTGTCCGCAGCATGACCCCAGTATTCACTGTCACCCTCTCTTGGTTCAGAACGGAGGAGGATGCTGGGAGATCAAGTTGAATGACACCCACATTGATGAGAGGTAAAGGGGATGGGAAGGATCCATTTTCATGTACAGAGAGCTTCATAAACACAGCAGTGCACCGAGTGTCCTTGTGTTTGACTAGCACTTACACTGCCAGCTGAATTACAGCCATTGAAGTGCTCTTGAAGAAGACTCTCCATTGGCAAATCTAATGTGTAAAATCAGCTCTAATTGGTTCATCAGATGTGAAAACATGACTTTTTTTTCAAATACTCACAGCTGGCAGTAGAGAGTGTAGATCTACCTTCAGGGGTTCATTCTGCTCTGATTTACACCCAGGATAATATGGGACTAGAGGGCCTCATCACAGCGGAAGGGGTCAAACATTGAAGACTCTGATGGGGAGGATATTCTCTCGATGAGAGGGGAGCAAATCAGTGGAATTCTTTCCAACAGAGGGCCCTCAAGGCTGAGATAGACAGACATTTAGTCAATTCACCATCAAGGGCCAGGGAGATAAGGCTGAGAAGGGGAGTTGAGGATTAAACAAATCAGCCCGTGATCTCATTGAAAACTCGCCGACTTGAGAGGCGAAAATGCTTCCAACTGCTCTAATATCTTTGCTGTCACTTGGAAGATGTTAAACCCCACTGTAAACGAAGGAAAGCACAAAGTTAGGAAGAGATGGCTGCAGGCAAACGGAGTCACAATTATTTATTGAAAGGAAATTCAAACGGTCAATTTCCCAGATTTCTTTGCTAAAGTGGGCGGTAGAGTTGACCAAGGGAGCTGTTGATTTGAGTGTTCTTGGATATAAACCAATAAAGGTCAGTGACATTTGTTTTCTGGCAAAATATATGGCCTTTCCTGATGCTCACAATGAAAGAGATGGTTTCCAAGAAAAGACAGAGACTAAGTCTCCTGTAAAGTAATCGATGGCCAAGATATGACTCACGTTGTTCTATGGGACATATGTGATTTATTGATAATTGTTCTCCAAACTTCCTTTACAATGGAACCGGGAGTGGGAGCGGGGAATTAAACCCACCCATGTTTATTGCCATCTTTTATCACTCACACACTATTTATTTCTTGTACATTTTATTTCACATTGTGGTTACTGCAAGTGGGCTTGTAAACTGCATCTGCTGGTGAGTTCTTTCCTCACTCTTCCTAATCTCTTCCCAAACCCATTCTGCATCCTTATCTCCTGAATGAAGGTAATCTCTAACCATTGTATAAGTGTCACTAAAACCTCTGCATTTCACACGCCTCTGTATGTCATCTCCCAATATTAATTGATACTTTACTGTGCTGCAATTGTGCATAATTTGAGAAAAACAAAATAGAGACTGGTGGACCTGGGTTTCCAACACACATTAGTGCAGCAAAACCGCAGATGACTGCCCACAATCCGATCACGGAAACACACACCGATCCATCAGGCAACACAGAATAAGTTCAGCACTAGAGGACATGTCAGGATCAACACCAGAAACACAACAGAAATATTTCTCGGCGCTGCTATGGTGGATGTATTTCTCAATGAGCAATCGGGAGTGACATGTGTTCCATCAGGAGTGACGTCACACCCGGAAGTAACCAGTGTCACAGACGGTCATGTGATCCAAGTTCCAAGTCCCGGAATCCGAGACACTCAGTTCCCTGTGGATAGCTCCAAGGAACAGCCGTCCGTGGAGTTTATGGGTGAGTTGAACTTAATGAATGCAGCTCGCAAGTTGTCGGCCTGTTTCTCCGATATAGTGTTTCATGCAGTCGCTGCGTGGAATCTACACAACCAGGTTTGTACATGATGGGTATTGGGTGTTGTGTTCTGGGGAGTTTTGTCTGAGTGAGGCTGTCGGTTTATGTGTCTGTTGTAACCCAGTGTGTTCAGAGGAGTCTGATTGTCAGTTCCCAGCAATTTATTTTAATAACGGGGAGTATCCTTTTCAAATTGCCTGGTGGCATATCCTCGTTGGGAATTTCGTGTGCCAGATATCTGGGAATGAAATCGGGGGGATATCATTCTTGGCAAAGAAATTGTGTGGCAGTCAGGAATTGTCACGGACCAGCTGTCCCGAGTAGCAATCCGTCCAGACGGCAAGGTTTGGTGAGAACAGCACAATAGTAATAGGACAGGGCAAACAGAAGGCATACAGAGAATTTCTAGAAGCAGGACACTCATTTGCGGATTCCATCAATAAACAGATTCATCTGGACCCAGTCTGTAACCCCAAAAACCGGAAGCAGCGGGAATGAAACCAAATCAATTCCAACTGCCCCAGGACAGCAGCGCTTCACAACAGACTCTGCAGCCCTGAGGATGGCACCCAGAAATGTGAGGAAAATGCTGCAAACCATCTTCCCAGCTCCGCCAAACATTCCAACACCAACTGCAGGAGGCACACGGCCTCCACATCTTTCTGCTCCAAAACGCTCCGGTTTTCTGCAGCAGAGTATTGTACCCTGAACCCCCGGGAACAAGGTGAGGATGGCAACCCGTACACGGCCAGGAACGGCAGTGAGAGTGAGGGCAACAGCTGCCATTGTCGTATGGACAGCCACAAACACTCCCTTTGAAAAGGACTTTGTCCATATGAAAGTCTGTACAGCAGTATAACCCGGGGACCAAACAGACTGCGCTGGGGATTCATATTGCGAACAATTTACGGTGGGCACCGTTTTCCCTGAAAGTGAGTGGGGATTGATATTTCATTGCTGATGTGAAACCAGATCCTACACTGAATCTGCCTGCCGGTTTTTGTTGCTGTGGTGTAACGGTGGGCAATCACGGTGTGAAACGTTGTTCTAGCTCTCTGGTTTCCTTCATTCCTGTCCTGGTCAGGGAGGCTGGGGATTGGTCCCCTCCATCAGATGGAGGGACCAGCGCATTGTTGACCCAATTTAATCAAGAATGGAATTGGTCATCTTCACTTCTCATGGTTCATTGTTGTTCTGTTTTGTTGGCTGTTACTTGAGCACTTTCTGGGACTTGACAATGCATTAAAGCTGCAGTATGTTTGGAAGCACGGTTTGGAATTGTCTCGCTGCCATTTGTGTGAGCAGTACATGACATAGACGACTCGCACTCCCTCAAAGTCAGCATGCCAGTGTGTCTGGCAATGGGTCCACCTTTTCTCTTATGCTTCTGTTCCTCGCTAAGAGCTGTCAGTTTTTGGACTCGCTCGAGTGCTGAGGGGGTAACACAATTGGTGTGGTTTTTTTTCTTCAGGCCAAACTCCACCCTCCAGGAAAAATAGCCAAACGCGCTGAGGAACAAACACCACGCGTTTCTTTAGCAAATGGTCTACTCAAGCTGGTGTCAGCTTCTGGAGCGTGTCAGAGTTGCCAAGCATGGAAACAGACCCTGCTATCTAACTTGCCACTGCTAAACAAATAACCGAAATTAATCTAACCATATTTGCCAAAATGTATCCCTTATCTCTCCGAACCCTTTCAGATGCCTTTGAAATGTTGTGAGCGCACCAGTCTCTGACACTAAATATGACAATTCATTCTGTACATACGGAAATGTCTGTGTTCAAAAGAAGTGACCCTCACATCCCCTTTAAATGTTACTGTTCTCACATTAAACCAATGTTATCTCGCTTTGAACTCATGTGCCTTGTGAAAAATTACTCCCTGACTCTTTTCTCTGTCCGTCTGCCTCATGACTTTATAAAATTCTGTAAGGCCATTCCTCAGCCCTGAAGCTCCAGGGAAAACTGTCGAAATCTATTCAGCTTCGTGGTATTGTCCAAACAGTGCAAGCCTTGGAAAACCTTTCAAATATTTTCGAAATTGTTCCACGTTCGTTACTGAATGCGCGATGTGTTCGTGCCTGAAGTGAAGCGATGCTGAAACGCTAGTAATGAGATTTTGGCGCTTTGCGTCTCTGTGGTAGAGTGGTCTAAGGCGCTGGATTTTAGCTCCAGTCTCTATCGAGTCGTGGGTTCGAATCCCACCGCTACCAGCGGTTGCTCCGCGGTAAGCAGTTGAACAGAGCAGAACCTCTGCAGGCCGTCTGCGTTTTCGTTGTTGTGTTTGCCGCTGCTCAGGTCAACTGAGTCTGAAAACAGTCCTTGCTGTCGGACTCTCCTCAACCCCTCTGCTTTCGGACATACGCGCGGCCAGTCTCTGTGTCTCAAATCGTCACTGCATTTGGCTGGAAGCTTGGTGGTTCGAGCCCGCCCTTACCACCGGGCCTCAATTATTTCAGTCCAAGCATTGAGACCAACCATGTCCCGACACTGCAACCACAAGAACTCACCCGAGTCTGCAGCTGGATGTGACCCCAATCTCTCCAAGGCCCCGCTGCCAACAGAAAGCGGCTACTGCAGCTTCAATCAGCGGTTTCCTGCTCAGCCCTGGGACACAGCACATGGAAAATCCTTCCCCAGGAACGGCTCCACTTCACTTTAAATTGGACACGGCTTCAGAGGATTGTTCCTGTTCTTGGAACGTTTCATAAACAAAACTCCTGTCTCGCAAATAAGAAGTGGGAAAAGTTGTTGGCAGGAAGAATAGAGAAAGTGTTGACTGTGAGGACTCTGTCTCGTCAGCAGATGGGATTCCATCTTATGGGCAAGTGGAGACAGCTTTCACTCAGGAACAGAGGTGTGATCAAACATAGTCGGATCGACGTGTCCAAACCAACCCCTACACTGGGTTACAATACTGCAAGTGGAGCAGAGAGCTGGATTTCTTTAAAGGAGGGAAAGGGCCCATCGTGAGGCTTGAACCTACGGCCTTGAGATTAAGCATCTCATGCTCTCGGACTAAAATCGCTGGGCCTGGCTCACGATTGGTGAGTGTGTCATTTCATACTGAGCATATTTCACCCGGCATTGCAATTTACAAGGATCCAGTTCATTCCTCCCAATCACAAATGTCATCATTCACACTTTCCATTTCTCAGCTATTATTCCTTCAGAACATTATTATCTATTTAACACTTGTCTCTGGATTTAAGACTCAATATAAATATTTTCATATTTTTATCCTCATCTTTATGTCTCCGGAGTGATTCCCATTCACTCTGGCAGATGGTAAATCAATTGGGAAATTCCCGAAGGAAACCCAATCATTCCTGTTTGGAGTGTAAGGAATCCCACCTGCTGACGAGACAGAGTCCTCACAGTCAACACTTTCTCTAGTCTTCCTGCCAACAACTTTTCCCACTTCTTATTTGCGAGACAGGAGTTTTGTTTATGAAACGTTCCAAGAACAGGAACAATCCTCTGAAGCCGTGTCCAATTTAAAGTGGAATGGTTGTCCCTTTCACACGGGAAGAGCCGTTCCTGGGGAAGGATTTTCCATGTGCTGTGTCCCAGGGCTGAGCAGGAAGCCGCTGATTGAAGCTGCAGAAGCCGCTTTCTGTTGGCAGCGGGGCCTTGGAGAGATTGGGGCCACATCCAGCTGCAGACTCGGGTGAGTTCTCGTGGTTGCAGTGTCGGGACATGGTTGGTCTCATGCTTGAACTGAAATAATTGAGGCTCAGTGCGAAGGGAGGGCTCGAACCACCGAACTTTCAGACAAACGCGCTGACTATTTGAGACACAGAAACTGGCCACGCATATTTCCGAAAGCAGAGGGGTTGAGGAGGCTTCGACTGCAAGGACCCACACTGTTTTCAGAGTCAGTCTGGATCAGAGGCCTGAGCAGCTGCAAACACAACAACGAAAACGCATAGGGCCTGCTATGTTCAACTGTCAGCAGTAGAACACTAGTTATCGTGGTAGCGGTGGGATTCGAACCCACGACTCGATATTGACTAGAGCTTAAATCCAGCGCCTTAGACCACTCGGCCACGCCACCTTACAGGGCCAGAGTGTCAAAATTGTCATTACTAGTGTTTCAGCATCGCTTCACTTCAGTCACGAACATTTCGCGCATTCAAAAACGAACGTGATGCAATTTGGAAAGTATTTGAAAGGGTTTCCAAGGTTTGCACTGTTTGGACAATAGCACGAAGCTGAATTGGCTTCGACAGTTTTCCCTGGAGCTTCAGGGCTGAGGAATGGCCTTACAGAATTTTATAAAGACATGAGGCAGACGGACAGAGAAAAGAGTCAGGGAGTAATTTTTCACAAGGCACATGAGTTCAAAGCGAGATAACATTGGTTTAATGTGAGAACAGTAACATTTAAAGGGGATTTGAGGGACACTTGTTTTGAACACCGACACTTCCGTGTGTACAGAATGAATTGTCATATTTAGGGGCAGAGACTGGTGCGCTCACAACATTTCAAAGGCATCTAAAAGGGTTCGGAGAGATAAGGGACACATTTTGGCAATTATTGGTTAGATTAATTTCGGTTATCTGTTTAGCAGTGGCAAGTTAGATCGCAGGGTCTGTTTCCGTGCTTGGCAACTCTGAGACGCTCCAGAAGCTGACACCAGCTTGAACAGACCATTTGCTAAAAACTCGTACTGTTTGTTACTCAGCGCGTTGGGCTATTTTTCCTGGAGGGTGGAGTTTAGACTGAAGAAAATTACCACACAAATTGTGTTACCCCCTCAGCACTCCAGCGAATCCAAAAACTGACAGCTCTTAGCGTGGAACAGAAAAGGCGGAACCATTGCCAGACACACTGGCATGCTGACTTTGAGGGAGTGCGAGTCGTCTATGTCATGTACTGCTCACACAAATGGCAGCGAGACAATTCCAAACCGTGCTTCCAAACATACTGCAGCTTTAATGCATTGTCAAGTCCCAGAAAGTGATCAAGTAACAGCCAACAAAACAGAACAACAATGAACCATGAGAAGTGAAGATGACCAATTCCATTCTTGATTAAATTGGGTCAACAATGCGCTGGTCCCTCCATCTGATGGAGAGGACCAATCCCCAGCCTCCCTGACCAGGACAGTAATGAAGGAAACCAGAGAGCTAGAACAACGTTTCACACCGTGATAGCCCACCGTTTCACCACAGCAACTGATGCCCGAGCCCGATTCTACCATTTAAGGGTGCGCTACTCTCATTCTCCCATTTACTGTTGCCATGCACCAATTCTCTAATTTAGCTCCACTGTGCTCCAGCTCTCTCATTTACAGATGGCCCGCACCAATTCTCCAATTCAGTGTTGGTTAGCACCATTCCCCTCAATTACTGAAGCCCACTCAGTGTTGCCTCACTCGAATCCCCATACTGACTGATGCCCTCGCCCAATTTAGGGGTGCGGTACACTAAGTCTCCCAAAAGATATTGTCCTGCCTCAATTCTCCCATTTAGTGCAACACAGCATAACTCACCCATTTAGTGCTGAACTGCACTAATTCACCCAGTATCTGATGCCCCGTTGCAAATTCTCACATTTCGATAAGTCCTTTCCCAATTGTTTCCATTTTGTAGTTCCTTCCAATGATTCTCCAATTTCGTGGAGAACTGCCAGGATTCTTAAATCCTGGCAGTGGGGGGGGGGGGGGGGGGGGGGGCGGGGAAGCAGCCAAGAGGATCCCAGGGACTGGGTGGGGCAGAGGGGGAATCCTTTGTCTTTACTACCATCATTCCCAAACTGCCCTTCCAACAAGACACATAGTCTGCCTCCTCTAGAATAAAAGGTTGTTTTTCATTCACATACAGATCTAAATACTGACAGACCCAATCCTCGTCCGAACTGTACTTTGGCCAGAAGACAGCCGGACGAAGGATTGGTTCTTTGGTCCATAATAAACAACAATATTTCATCATTTTCTTTTTATCTTCTTCCCTTGTACAAGTCTTACTTGTCCATTTCCTTAACATCCTCCCCAACGGACTTTCTGAAGGAATGTTAGCAGGGACTTTTTCTTCCTTTACTTCGTCGCAGTTTGACATACTCTCCCTACCCCCCCCATTTCTCAGGACCCTCGCCAGTCTCTCAGCGATTAAATACCCCTTTTCCCGACCACCAAGGCAATACTTAAAAGCCAGTTTTCTTACCTTGGTCTGTGCACAGAGTTGCCTGGCCCCTTTTTTCTGTATTTTTCATCGACCTCCTTTCACTGTCTGATTCAGATGTCTCTCTTGCAGGATTCGTACCAGTCGCCCAAGGGAGCGTACCAAACTGGGACACGAGACCGCTCCTCAATCGGGAACAGGACGTGTCGTCCCAGTGTCCAGGGCCAGCCACTCCCCCGGCGATGGAAGAATATCCCAGACAGGCCCCCAATTGTGGGAAATAGAACCCACTCACTTCAATAATTTCAGTCCGAGACAAGATCTGAAGCAGCAGTATCGTTTATTATAGCGTGGCGCCTATAAGATAGGCACACCGAGCTTAACGAGTACACAACTTATATACAATTCAATTCTCTTTCCCTCCTCCCACTATTCTAAACCTGGCGCCCATTACTGTTGTTTTTCTCTTGCCTTATCCGACCTTGTACATAACAAAGTATAAGTCTTGTTTGGCCATTTCACCACATCCTGCTGTGGTCCATTGTTAGTGTATCCTCTTCCACTACCATCTGCTTCCTTACATTGTTAAAGTAACATTTCCTCCCATTCTTTATCCATACTGAACCTTATGACCTCTTGATTGTGGTTTTATTATGTTTTTTGCAGAACTGGGAAACAGATGTTTATAACTGTTTGTCCAATATTAACCTACACCCCCCTCACCTTCCTCTTTCAGGATACAACCTTGTGATTTTTTACAGATAACAACATTTATAATGACTCCTCACACTCTGATCCACCAGACACCACATGGAATGGTGTCAGACCCAAACAGGTGAATGGTCACATTGACGGGACTGAGTGTGGAAGGTTCTTGTCCCAATGGAACAGGGATCACCATAAGATGGAACATCAGGATGAAGGGATTCCCTCCCAAAGTCTGCTCCACCTTTCAGTCAGACCATGTCTGATCTGATCATTCTCAACCCAACTTTCCTTCCCCGATCCCCCATAACACCCTGTTTCTCCAGGGACCCACCTCCTGGGGGCGGGGCCCAAGCGGGACCGCGGTCCCTATTGGTCGGCATCATTGGGTCGACGGGGCCCTTACCCAATCGGTGCCGGGGGCTGAGCTGTGTCCCGCCCTGAGGTGTCTCGAGGCGCCGCCGTTTAACCGACACTGCGCGAGGGAAGGGAGGGGCGGGTCTTGCGCATGCGTACCATTTCAAACCGGGAGGGGCGGGAAGGCGGTTGGTCCGTCTTCTCTTCTCCGGGGTTTCGGCTGCGCTGGACTCAGGAGGTTGGGTTTAAACCAACATCTTCCCCCCTGACGGCGTGAAGATCAACAAACTGTTAATGTTGAGTTATAGAGTCTGGGGGAGGTAACACCAAACAGCTGGAAACACACAGCAGCATCCTCCGAGGAGCAGGGAAATCCTGAGGGAGGCCTTTTGCCCGAAATGTTCCTTTCCGTGATCCGCAGATGGTGCCTGAACTGCTGGGCGTTTCCAGCGCCATCCTGATCCTTCCTCACACCTGCCTTTGGCCCCACCCCTCTCTGCTGTCCGGACTCCCGATTGGCGGACACCACGGCGATCGACAGTCTAAGTGACCAATCGGAGCCGGGGAGAGTGATAACTCCGCCCTGAAGGGTCGTGCGCAGGCTCGAGGTGTCGCCGTTGAACTGAGTCTGCGCGGAGGTGAACTGCACACGCGCAGTTTGACCCCGGAAGTGGCGGTGTCTTTTCCTCTGTGTGGCTTCACCCACAATGGACAGTGAGACTGCAGAGGTTCAAGAAGATCATCCACACCTTTTGAATTTGGCAACTAGGAATGAGCAATTAATGCTGGCCCAGGCAGCGATGCCCGATTCACATGACTGGAAAAAACAGAGACAAACTCAATTGGGAATTGTAATTTATTGCTCTTGATGTCATGGAAGGCACTGATTGAGTTCTGATGGGATGTTCTGAGGCTTCTCATTGTCATCGATGTCATTCAGGGTCTGGGAACATTCCACCTGCTGCTTGTCTTCAGTTCAGTTTACTGGAACAGAAAATCCCTTATTTTACAGTTATATCTGTGTCAGAAATACCGTTATTAATAAACTGTGCTTCTTGTTCTTTCTCTGTGTCCCCCAGGCTACGTGCTGCTTCCTTCTTAGAACTTTGTGCTGAGAAACTTGCCCTCGCTCTCAGTACAAACCAGTCACTGATGGAGTTGTCCATCTCACTCAACCAACACTCCTGTCCCCTCATTGCTCCACCGTGTACAAATTGCAGCGTCTGCAATGGATCAAGTGAGTGTTTATGAGCTGCTTCAGTATTAGAAACACAATACAGATTAGTTTCAATATGATTCTATATCAATAATTGAAAACTAACCCCAGTCTGCCCGTTATTTACACAGTATTTCCACCTCTTTAGTTTCTGTTTAATCTTCAATGTGATTCAGATTGTGGGGAAATGAATTCATTCCAAATGGGGAAAGAAGAGAGTCTTGAAGTCGCTCCGATCCAGACTGAGGGGGACTGTGTGAACCTTGGAAGTTATAAGCATCACTGCTGTCATCATTTTTTTGCTGATTCTGCACCCACCCCTACTTCTTTCAACCGTCTGTGCTGAAGGTTGAAATTTTATTGAAGATTTTCCAGTCTCCACTCGAGCTAAGTGAGGGTCATCTCTCATTGTGAGGTCAGAGGCCCAGACACTGAGAGACACGGCTTCACAGTGTGTAGTTTCTACGGGATATCTCTGTCTCAATGTTTCCTGCTGGTGACATGCACGACATGAAGGAGCCAGAGTGAGACTCTGTCTCGGCTGCAAAGGAACACTAACAATTACACTCAACATTCGTGGGCCTGTGGGGTACGTTATTCCCCGTTCCTGCTCACTACTGTACCCAGTAAGCCTACTGGAAGATGAATCTGTGTCGGAGTGAAAGGGGACTGTGCATCTCAGCTGAGAGGGAATCCTCTGCCAATAACATCCACCCTCTGGATTCACTCAGTGATGGCCCTGTTTCGGATATTCCTGGGTTTGTCTTTTCCTGGAGCCGGATTCCACAATCGAGCATCTCCAGGGAGAGAGGAATAAAGGAGAAGCTTATGAATGGAACAGTGAGCACAAAACCCCGGGTTCCTGGTAACTGCACAAACCAATGTGTCCACAGGAGTTAGTTGCAGGACTCTGCTGGGAGCTATTTCTCACTGAGTGACAGAACTTTCCTACACTTTGTTAGAATGATCTCCTCACTCTTTTGCATTATATTGAAATATTTCCAGTATTGCTTTTTGTTTTGAAGAGAATAATCTATCAGTGATAGTATAGTGACTGGAAATGGCAGAATAGAAGCATGTATGAGAACCAAATATTAAAACAAAATCTTCTGATCACACATTTTGTAGAAAGATTGTCCCATTTCTTTCTCTGTCACGCCATGTGCTGATCCTGATAGTGGAACTGGTGTAAAAGACAGCATGCCAGTGAGACTCAGACAACAATGCAGAATAAAAACTGAAAGAACTGTGGATGCTGTAAATCAGAAAGATAAAATAGAAATTGTTGGAAAAGCACAGCAGGTCTGGCAGCATCTGTGGAGGGAAATCCCTTCTGACGATGAATCACTGTACCCGAAACGTTATCTCTGATTTCTATCAACAAATGCTGCCAGACCTGCTGAGCTTTCCAGCAATTTTTAGTTTTGTTTCTGAAAACGATGCAGGCTCACTGAGCCTTCACTGGTGATGATGGCTTTTCCTGGAGCATTGTTTTATTTTCAGGGGTTCAGAGCTTGTTCGACATTTGTTGTCTTGACTCATTCACAGGGCAACAGATGTCGGGTTGGCTGGCCAGGCTAGAATGTTTGTTCAACCCTAATTGCTTAGAGGGCAGTTAAGAGAGAACCACATTTGTGGGTCTGAAATCACTTGCATGTTAGACGAGGTAAGGATGATAATTTCCTTCCCTGAACATCAGTGAAACTGATGTGTGTTTTTTTCTCCTAATAAGTAATAATGGTTTCATGGTCATCATTAAACTCTTCATTCCAGGATTTTACTGAATTCCGATTCCACCATCTGCCATGTCAGTATCTGAACCCAGTTTCCAGAACATTCCCTGGGTCACTGGATTCCTGGCCAGTCATGTCCATATCCGTGAATAAAAACAAATCACCTCGCACATGGTGATCCATGTAGGTATCAAGAACACAGGAGGGACAATGAAAGGGATTCTGCTGTGGGAACCTGGCTATCTGTGGATTAAATTAAAACACAAGATGACAATTTGAACAGACTCTGCATTGCTCCGATGAAATTGTCAATGTGGAAATCGGGCAATAGTTTGGCATCTGAAGCTTAATAATAGATGTAGGACAAATGAGATTTGAGTCATGGGATACGGACACCCTGTGTGAAAGAGACTGATGAACTGTTGGACAGTCTTCATCTTCACTGAGCAAAACTACTCTTTGTAATTATCTTCCACAGAGAGCAGCAGATGCTAAGTCATTATCGAGAATCAAGGTAGAGTTTGACAGAATTTGGATCTACAAGGGAATTAATTAATGTTTGTGGGAGTGGAGATGGAGTCAGCTGGAATGTGGAGAAGATCAATCTGCTTTCATGGGGAGGTTTAATTGTCCCCATGATGCCCTGCTGCTTGTGGTTAGGTGACATGGGAGGCTATGAGCTGGCTCAGTGCTATTGTGACAATTGACATTTTGATACATGATTGTTGCAAGACTGGTTATGACATCCCCTGAAATTAAACTTGTAATGACACTAGAGGCCTTTGTCCCACTCCAAGCACTCCCACTACAGTCCAAACTTCCAACCATAGTTTGTTTAAGGGAGTGGACTGAACAGTACTCACCCCACCCTCCTCTAAATTCTTTCTAACTTCGAGCTTTTAAAGATGCACTTAACCAGCACAATTTTACAAAATTTACTGTTCTCCTCTCAAGCTGCTTTAAGCAGAAATCAATGCTATCTTCAGGTACCACATCCTCACAATCTGTTTCAGTGATACTGACCTGCAGAACACTCCTTCCAATCGGCTCAGTGATACTGACTTGCTGCACACTCAGAAACATAGAAAATAGCTGCAGATGTTGGCCATTCAATAAGATGATGGCTGATCATTAAATTTCAGTATCCCACTCCTGTTTTTTCTCCATACCCCTTGAACCCTTTAACCTGAATTCCCATTTGCAGCTCCCTGAATATACATCTATTGACCTGGTCCCAACAGCTCTCTATGGTAGACACTTCCATAAGTTCAATGGCTGTCCCCATTCTTCTAAATTCCAGTGAGTACAAACCCAATTGATCCAGTCTTTCTTCATATGTCAGTCCAGCCATCCTTGGAATCAGTCTGTTGAAGCTTTGCAAGATTCCCTTAAAAGGAAGAATGTCCTTCCTCAGATTAGGAGACCACAATACTGCATAGAGTACTCAAGGTCTGGCCTCCCAACGGCCCTGGACAACTGCAAGAAGACATCCATTGTCCTGTATCAAATCCTCTCACTCTGAAGGCCAGCATTTCCTGCACCTGCACGCCAATGTTCAGTGACCGTTCCACCATCACACCAAGGTATCATTAGACTTCACCTTTTCCTGACACTATTCAAATCATAATCTGCCTTCCTGTTTTTGTCATGAAGTGGATAACTTCTCATTTATCCGCATGTTGCGTTTGCAAGTATTTACCCTTTCAGCCAGCCTATCCAAGTCACTCTGCAACTTCTGAGCATCCTCCTCACAACACACACTACCATTCAGCTGTCTGCACATTTGGAGATGTTGCATTCAATTCAATTGTGTATTGTGAACAGCTAGGGTCCCGATGGTAACCCACCATCAGTGCCTGCCACTCTGAGAAGCAACAGTTTATTACAACTCTCTGCTTCCTGTCTGCCAACCTGTTCTCTATCCACATCAAATCACGAGCTCCGATACTATGAGCCATAACTTTCCTTGCTAATCTGTTGTGTGGAACCTTGTCAAAAACCTGTGGAAAGCCCAAAGTCTCAACATCAACTGATTCACCCTTGTGTACTGGACACAGCGTCAAAAATTCCAGACGGTTTGTCAAGCATGGTTTCCTTTCGTGAATCCATGCTGATTAAGACCAGTCGTGTCACTGCTTTCCAAATGCTTAGTTATTATGTCCTTAACATTTACTCCAACATTTTCCCTTCCATTGGTTTCAAGCTAACCGGCTTATCATTCCCCATTTTCTTTGTCCATCCTTTTTTTTTAAAAAAAGTGCAGTCACATTAGCTCCCATCCAGTCTTAGAATCACGAGAGGGTAGAAATAAGCCATTTGGCCCATCAAGTCCACACTGACCCTCTGAAGACTATCCCACCCAGACCCATTCCCCTACCCTATTACTCGACATTTCCCTGACTAATGCATCTAGCCCACACATCCCTGAACACTTTAGTATTGCCAATTCAACTAATCTGCACATTATTGGACTGTGGAAGGAAACCAGAGCACCCGGGGAAACCCATGCAGACACTGTGCAAACTCCACACAGGCTGGGATTGAATCCAGGTTCCAGATGCTGTGGAAAAGCAGGGCTAACAACTGAGCCACTATGCTGCGAAGTCTTTGAGAGCTCCTCCAGAGTCTACAGAATGCTGGAAAATGATCACCAATGCATACACTATTTCTCGGGTGACTTCATTAAGGACATCCTTAAAGATGGAGAGCACAAGGCCCTGGGGATTTATTAGGTTTTATTTCCATCGATTTCCCCAATAGTCATGGAGTCCTCCAGCATGGCGATGTGCCCTTTGGCCCAAACTGATCCATGCCGACCAACATGTCCTCCACATTAACTCCATTTCCCTGTGATTGGCCCACATCCTTCTAAACTGGAAATGTGTTGCTGGAAAAGCGTAGCAAGTCAGGCAGCATCCAAGGAGCAGGAGAACCGATGTTTCGGGCATGTGCCCTTCTTCAGGAATGAGGAAAGTGTGCCAAGCAGGCTGCGTGAAAACGTGATGAACCTCCCCCAACAGTCACTGCATCAGAGGTCAGATCAGTTTTCCTTTGTGTGAATCCAAGGCAAGCGATAAAACCAGACAGAGTACCAGGCTATGTACTCAGAGCATGCGCAGATCAACTGGCAGAGAACTTCTCAAACATCCTCAATCTCTCCATGCAGCAAGCCACTGTCTCTGCCTGTTTTAAGATGGCCAACATCATCCCTGTGCCTAAGAAGGCCCATGCAGCATGTCTCAATGACTACCGCCCAGCGGCCCTAACGTTGGTGTTCATGAAGTGCTTTGAAAGGCTGGTCATGGCATTAATCAACTCCAATTTGCCTATCGGACCAACAGATACATGTCAGATGCCACATCACTTGCCCTTCATTCCTCCCTCGAACATCTTGACACCCAGAACATCTATGTAGGAATCCTACTCATTGACTACAGTTCAGCCATCCACACTATTATTCCCTCGAGACTGATTACTAAACTTAGTGATGAAAATGTGTTGCTGAAAAAGCGCAGCAGGTCAGGCAGCATCCAAGGAACAGGAGAATCGACATTTCGGGCATAAGCCCTTCTTCAGGAATGAGGAAAGTGTGTCCAGCAGGCTAAGATAAAAGGTAGGGAGGAGGGACTTGGGTGAGGGGCGTTGGAAATGCGATAGGTGGAAGGAGGTCAAGGTGAGGGTGATAGGCCGGAGTGGGGTGGGGGGCGGAGAGGTCAGGAAGAAGATTGCAGGTTAGGAAGGCGGTGCTGAGTTCGAGGGATTTGACTGAGACAAGGTGGGGGGAGGGGAAATGAGGAAACTGCAGAAATCTGAGTTCATCCCTTGTGGTTGGAGGGTTCCTAGGTGGAAGATGAGGCGCTTTTCCTCCAGCCGTCTTGTTGCTATGGTCTGGTGATGGAGGAGTCCAATGACCTGCATGTCCTTGGTGGAGTGGGAGGGGGAGTTGAAGTGTTGAGCACGGGGTGGTTGGGTTGGTTGGTCCGGTTAACCCAGCCGTGTTCTCTGAAATGTTCCACAAGTAGGCGGCCTGTCTCCCTAATATAGAGGAGGCCACATCGGGTGCAGCGGATGCAGTAAATGATGATTGTGGAGGTGCAGGTGAATTTGTGACGGATATGGAAGGATCCCTTGGGGCCTTGGAGGGAAGTGAGGGGAGAGGTGTGGGCGCAAGTTTTGCATTTCTTGCGGTTGCAGGGGAAGGTGCCGGGAGTGGAGGTTGGATTGGTGGGAGGTGTGGACCTGACGAGGGAGTCACGGAGGGAGTGGTCTTTTTGGAACGCTGAAAGGGGAGGGGAGGGAAATATATCCCTGGTGGTGGGGTCTGTTTGGAGGTGGCGGAAATGATGACGGATGATATGATGTATATGGAGGTTGGTGGGGTGGTAGGTGAGGACCAGTGGGGTTTTGTCCTGGTGGCGATTGGAGGGGCGGGGCTCAAGGGCGGAGGAGCGGGAAGTGGAGGAGATGCGGTGGAGAGCATCGTCAACCACCCCGGGGGGAAATTGCGGTCTTTGAAGGAGGCCATCTGGGTTGTTCGGTATTGGAACCGGTCCTCCTAGGAGCAGATGCGGCGGTGACGAAGGAATTGGGAATATGGGATGGCCTTTTTACAGGGGGCAGGGTGGGAGGAGGTGTAGTCTAGGTAGCTGTGGGAGTCTGCCGGTTTATAGTAATTGTCTGTGTTGATTCGGTCGCCCGAGATAGAAATGGAGAGGTCTAGGAAGGGGAGGGAGGAGTCTGAGATGGTCCAGGTAAATTTGAGGTCGGAGTGGAAGGTGTTAGTAAAGGGGATGAATTGTTCAACCTCCTCATGGGAGCACGAGGCAGCGCCGATACAATCATGGATGTAGCGGAGGAAAAGGTGGGGGTTGGTGCCAGTGTATCTGCGGAAGATGGACTGTTCCACATATCCTACAAAGAGGCAGGCATAGCTGGGGCCCATGCGGCCATTTCTCCAGTTTCCTCATTTCCCCTCCCCCCCCACCTTGTCTCAGTCCCAACCCTCGAACTCAGCACCACCTTCCTAACCTGCAATCTCCTTCCTGACCTCTCTGCCCCCACCCCCACTCTGGGTTATCACCCTCACCTTAACCTCCTTCCAACTATTGCATTTCCAACGCCCCTCCCCCAAGTCCATCTTCCCTACCTTTTATCTTAGCCTGCTGGACACACTTTCCTCATTCCTGAACAAGGGCTCATGCCCGAAACATCGATTCTCCTGCTCCTTGGATGCTGCCTGACCTAATGTGCTTTTCCAGCAACACATTTTCAGCTCTGATCTCCAGCATCTGCAGTCCTCACTTTCTCCATATCCTTCTAAACCTTTCCTATCCGTGTATTTGTCCAAATGACTTTTAAATGTTGTTAATGTGCCCACTTCAATCACTTCCACGAGCAGCTCATTCCAAATGCGTCCCGCCATTTGTGGAAAAACATTTCCCCTCAGTTACCATCTCGTTCTTTCCCCACTAACTTTAAACTGATGCCCTCTAGTCTTCGATTCCCCAAGCCTGGGATAAAGATTGAGTGCATTCACCCTTTCCATGCCTTTCATGATCTTGTACACTTCTATCAGATCCAGCCTCAGTTTCCTGCACTCCAAAGAAAAAAAAAGTCCTAAGCTTATCCAACCTCTCCTCAGAACTCAGACAGTTGAGTCCTGCCAACATCCTCATAAATTTCTTCTGCACTCTTTCCAGTTTAGTAACATCCTTCCTGTAGCAAAGTCACCAAAACTGAACACAATACTCCGAAGTGCAGCCACATCAATGTCCTGTATATCTGTAACACAACTTCCCAACTTCTATATTCAATGCCAAAACTGATGAAAGTCAGTGTGCCAAATGCCTTCTTCACAGCCGTGCCTACCTGAGACTCCACTTTCAGAAAACCATGCACCTGAAATGCAAGGTCCCTCTGTTCCAGTTCACTCCTTAAAGCCCAAACATTCGGCATGAAACTCCTGTCTTGATTTAACTTTCTAAAACCCAAGACCTCACCCTTTGAGTCATAGAGATGTACAGCATGCAAGCAGACCCAAGTCGTCCGCGCTGACTAGATATCCCAATCTAATCTAGTTCCACTTGCCAGCACCCGACCCATATTTCTCCAAATTCTTCCTATTTATATGCTCATCCAGATGCCTTTTAAATGTTGGAATTGTACCAGCCTCCACCACTTCCTCTGCGTGAAAAGTTGCCCCTTAGGTCTCTTTTATATCTTTCTCCTCTCAACCTAAAGCTATGCCCTCTAGTTTTGGACTCCCCCACCCCAGGGAAAAGACCTTGTCTCTTTTCCATATCCATGCCCCTCATGATTTTATAAACCTCTATAAGGTCACCCCTCAGCCTCCAACGTTCCAGGGAAAACAGCCCCATCCTATTCAACCTCTTCGTATAGCTCAAATCCTCCAACCCTGGCAACATCCTTGTAAATTCTTTCTGAATCCTTTCAAGTTTCACAATATCCTTCTGTTAGGAAGTTGACCAGAATTTCACGCAATATTCCAACAGTGGCCTGACTAACATCCCGTACATCGGTAAAATGACCTCCCAACTCCAATACTCAATACTCTGACCAATAAAGGAAAGCTTATCATCTGCCTTCTTCACTATCCTATATACCTGCGACTCTACTTTCAAGGAGCTATGAACCTGCACTCCGAGGTCTTTGTTCAGCAACACTTCCTTGGACCTTACCATTAAGTGTATAAGTCCTGCCAAGATTTGCTTTCCCAAAATGCAACATGTCACATTTATCTAAATTAAACTCCATCTGCCACTCCTCAGCCCATTGGCCCATCTGATCAAGATCCCGTTGTAATCTGAGGTAACTTTCTTTGCTGTCCACGACACCTTCAATTTTGGTATAATCTGCAAACTTACTAACTATACATGCTATGTTCACATCCAAATTATTCATATAAATGTCAAAAAGTAATGGACCCAGCACCAATCCAATGGTCACAGGCCTCCAGTGTGAAAAACAACCCTCCACCACCACTATCTGTTTCTACGTTCAAGCCAGTTTTGTACCTAAATGGCTAGTTCTCCATGTATTCCATGATGATCTAACCTTGCTAACCAGTCTCCCATGGTGAACCTTCTCGAATGCTTTACCAAAGTCAATACAGATCACGTGCACCGTTCTGCCCTCATTATTCCTCTTTGTGACTTCTTCAAGAACCTCAAACAAGTTCGTAAGTCATCATTTCCCATGCACGTATTGACTATCCCTAATCAATCCTTGCCTTTCCAAATACGTGTAAATCCTGTCCCTCAGTATTTCCTCCAACAACGTGCCTACCACTGAAGTGAAGTTCACCAGTCTATAGTCCCTGGCTTGTTCTTACCACCTTTCTTAAATAGTGGTACCATGTTACCCAACTCCAGTCTTCCTGCACCTCACCTATGAATATCGATAATACAAATATTTCAGCAAGGCGCCCACAAATCAGTTCCCTAACGTTTCATAGAGTTCTAGGTTCCAGCTGATCGGGTCCTGTGAATTTACTTAGGTATGTTAAACTCCATTTGCCATTTCTCCGCTCACTTCTCCAGCTGATCAAGGTCCTGCTGCATTTTCTGATAATCTCCCTCACTATCCACGACACCAACTATTTTCTTGTCATCAGCAAACTGACTACTCATACCTTGTACATATCATCCAAATCACTGATATAGATAAACAGCAATGAGCCCAGCACCAACCCCTGTGGGACAGTCACAGGCCTGCAGTCCGACCAGCATTCTTCAACTATGACCCTCTGCTTCCTACTGTCAAGCCAATTGTGTATCCAATTTACCGCCTTGCCCTGGATTCCATGGGAGCTAACTTTCCAGAGCAGCCTACCATGTGGAATCTTATCAAAGGCTGGAAGGTTTTAGACTACATCCATCCAGATTATGTCTGTCACTCTGCCCTTGTCAACAAAGAACTCTAACAAATTTGTGAGACATGATCTCCCATCCACAAAGCCATGCTGACTGTTCCTAATCAAACCCTGTCTTTCCAAATGCATGTCAACCTTGTCCCCCTCAATCCTACCAAGTGACTCACCCACCACAGATATTAGGTTTACTATAGTTCACAGGCTCTTTGTGCCCTATAATTTGGAAATGTTTTTTATATCCCACTATGAAATTAGAGAAAACATTGGTGTAATATCTGTGCCATTTCCCTATTCTCCCATGTCCCCAGGTTTGGAGGGAGGTCTCTGGGTCTATAAACCCCGCCCCTCCCCCCAATTCCAGCCGCACCACGTGACCTCCGCTCTGGGCCTCCCGCGCGCACACGTTCGAACTCCCCGCCGTTGGCCGCCAACTGCAGCGGATCGCGTGCGCGCTTGTAAGAACTACAACTCCCATTAGGCTCCGCGGACCGATCCTCACCGGCTCTTACTGCGCAGGCGCTATCTCCCAGGGCAGCATGGGTAATGTAGTCAGATTAATGTCTATAATCTGATCTCCCTCTTGTTCAGAAATGGAAGTTGCTGCTGGAAAATGTGTTGTAGACTGTTAGAAACGAAAATTGCTTCTTAATAATCGCTCTAGACAAATTCAGGAAAACAAAGCTTTATTAGCAAGTCTGCAGAGATGGGCAGCCTTCTAAGTAAAAGGCGCGCTGAGGCTTACAAAGTTTCTCTTTATATACAGCACAAGTCCCTCCCCTCCTTGGTTCTAACGAGCCATGAGGTTCACATTCTTAAAAACATCATTATTCTCCAACTTGCATCCTTATCACAAAGTCGGCAACAAATGTCTTCAGACCCTCCCCTTCCTGGCTCTTAACGAGCCATGAGGTTCACATTCTTAAAAACATCATTGTTCTATCACAAAGTCTGCAACAAATGCCTCCAGACCCTAGAGGTGTTATTTTTCTCCCCCTGTAGTCTTATCAGTCAAAGACTTATTCTTCTCTGTCTGTGCTAACGGTCTTATCAATCTGTAGCAGATGTCTCTGTATCAATCTGTAGCAGATGTCTCTCGAGTCGTTTCCCTGTCCTGCAGTCTTTATCAGTCAAGGACTCATCCTTCCCTGCCTGTGTTTATGGTTTCATCAATCAAGGGCCTGTTTGTTTTACTCTGCTCACAAACTGCATGCACTATTTTAAACTATTCTAGTTTTGAGTATACAAAATGTTTTAAGAAAGCAAAAGTCTAATGTTTTAGAAAAGAAGCAAAAGTTTTATCTTTTATTATAGATCAGTCTGTGGTCTAGGCACATCTTAAAATTGCAAACCGAAATTACCTCGCACAATTCCACCCTTTTCTCTTTTTAAGATGTGCCTGACCAAGATAAGCCCCCCCCCCCCCTTCCTTAAGGGCCCGGTAAATCTTTGGACTTTCGCAGCAACATCACCTTAAGTTCCCGTGTCCCATGTTGTGAAACCACCACTGCCTGGAGTCGGGAAATATTTTTCTGAATTAGAAGCTGAATACAGGGGATTAGGCAGGTTAATACGAGAAGAAGAATCACAACCCCCCCAACCATCAGTAGCGCCGTGCGCCACCAACTACCACCTAGGAGACCACCCCACCATCCGATGCCACTAAGAGGACGCCAAGATTGTACTGGCACATGGGCCAATTTCCGAATTTCATCGGAAATTTCCAAAACCGCTTTACCATTATCGTCAATTTCTAGGCAGCAGTTAGTCAGGTTAAACTTCCCGCACACGCCCCCCTCCGAGGCCAACAGATAATCCAAGGCAAGTCGGTTTTGATATATAGCAGCCCTCATCTGATCCTGCTGCTTAGCCAGCAGCTCCAGGGCCAGGGCAGTCCGGTTAGTAATAACCTCTACGACTGCTTGGAGCCTGATAATTCGATTTAACATATAGATAGGAGTACGGTATCCCCATGATCCGCCCTGTGCCCATGTAGCTGGCTCGTAGTATTCAATAATCCGGGCCGGTGGCCACTCATCCCCCCAATCACCGACTTGGATATCCCTTGGCGACCTACGGAGAGAGTCAAAGAGTTTAATTCCCAAATCGTTGCCTTCCTTCTGGGGTAATAGGAAGAACGCAGGTCGTATTAGACCCAGGAAGCATACCCCAGCCCATCCCATGGGCAGTTTGGAGTACGCCCGATTACCACATATCCAAAATAGGCCATCTGGAGCAGGGCCTCCCTGCCTCACAACGCTATCCCACAGCTCCTTTACCCCAGGGACGCCCTCATAAGGACCAGGACCACTGCAATTCCAGTAATCAGCCCCCAGCTTGTCAGAGGAGGAATCAGTATGTATTGGAACGCAATTTCCATGACCTCGGTTTGCAATGTACCAAGTAATATCCTCAGGCCACCATTCTCGCGTGGTCGCATCCAATACATTCTGACAGGGACTAATCCCTACCTCCACGGTCCCCTTGCCTTCAATACAGAACTGGCCCTCAGGGCTGTTTGTCAGTCTCCACCCCTGACTTTTCCTTTCGTTGACATGAGTCGAAGTGGTTTGCAGCAATTCCCCTATGTCTAAGCTTTGGCCAGTCCACGGCCATTGTTCTGACATATGCGGCCCCCCCACAAACCCAGCAATTGCTAACAATTAAAACAGTGGCTATTCTAGAGGTGAGATCAATAAACAGGTTTTGTGTAACATCAGGGAGTTCAATCTTTTCTTCTACCTGTTCGTATACAGATGGCACTTTAGAGAGCACGACCGTTCCCTGACGGTCTTGCTCTTTCCCCAACCCCCGATCAGTGTTCTGTATCTTGGTCTCCTTGACTCTGTCAACCTGCTCCCTGAGCAACACCTTCCAGTTTTGCTAATACATACCCAGCGCTCATTTATAGGGCATCCACGGATTTTGCCACCGTATCCCTTATTATACACCTGATAATAGGGTCTTCCGCCCTCCCAACATTCATGGCGTGCACTCACATCATAACACCAGTCGTCCACATAGGAATGGGACACAAATGATCCCGTGTAGATTCGAATCCCAAGTCTTACTATAGTTCGACATTTGTCACATCTCCCCTCACCCTCCCCCACATACAGGAGTAAACTGATCAATATCCCCACCAATACAGTCCAAGTAGAGTTCATTATTGCTGTCTTTTCAGTTTTACCACCAATGGCTTGTCCCCTTGCTCGCATGTCCAAGTGCTTTCTCCTTCAGGCGGAACAGGCCCCTTTATCCTTGATGCGTGGGCCCACCCTTTTTCTTTCGTCCGAACAGCTGCTTCAGTTGTTAACAGAACCAGGAACGGTCCTTCCCACCGCGGCTGGAGCTTTTCGGCCTTCCAGGTCTTAACAAGTACCCAATCTCCGGGCACCACCTTAGGCAGGAGGAAGTCGAGCGGCGGAGTCTGAGCCAGGAGACCTTTCCTCCAGAGTTCTGCAAAAGAACGAGATAAGGCCAGTAAATAGTTTCTGACAAATACATCTCCCCCTTGTAGAGTGGGACATCCATCAACCTTACTCCAATATGGTAATCCGAACAGCATTTCATAGGGGAAAACCCCGACATCCCGGCGAGGTGCCGTACGTATCCTCAATAGGGCAATGGGCAGGCACTTCGGCCAAGGTAACTTAGTTTCTAACACCAGCTTAGTCAATTGGATCTTGAGTGGGCCATTCATTCTCTCAACCCGACCCGAACTCTGAGGATGCCAGGGTGCATGAAATTTCCATTGGATACCCAGGGCAGAACAGATCAAATGGTGTAGCTTAGAAATAAAATGTGTCCCGCAGTCGGAGTCGATAGATTCCATTATGCAATATCTCGGGATTATGTTTTCTAACAACAGTCGGGCCACGGTTGGTGCATCGTCTTTGGCAGTTGGGAAAGCCTCTACCCAGTGAGTGAAATGGTCTACTATTACTAGCAGATATTTCCATCTCTGTACTGGGGGTAATTCTGTAAAGTCGACTTGCATCCTCTGGAATGGCCTAATTGCGATTGGCTGACCACCGGCTGGCATAGAACGCATGGCTTTCTGGTTAATACGCCGGCAAGTGGGGCATCCGACTACCTCCTGTTGGGCTAATCTATATATCCCCCTGCACACATAGTCTCTCAGGATCGTGTCACACATGGCTTGCACCCCCCAGTGGGTCTGATGGTGTAATCGGTGCAGAATACCCCGGGTGATCTGTTTGTTCAGTACTTATCTCCCATCAGGAACCGTTCACTTCCCGTTAGTATCAAGCCGGGCACCCAATTGATCCATTTTATCAATCTCCCCCTGGGTGAAGACGGGTTGTTTAACGAGCCCTTCCCTCAACGGTATTAACGTTAACAATTGGACGGATTTTTCGACCGCTGCCCGCTTGGCTTCCTCATCTGCCAGCCGGTTTCCCACCGCTTCCGGTGTCGATCCCTTCTGGTGGCCGGGTACATGGACTACTGCGAGTTCCGTAGGTAACGCCAGGGCTTCCAACGTTAGGCTGATCATTTGTTCGTGAGCTAATTCTTTTCCCCGGGAAGTTATTAATCCTCGCTCTTTCCAGATTTTCCCGAAAGTATGAACGATTCCGTATGCATACTTTGAGTCAGTATATATGGTTCCCACTTTCCCTTCCAACAACTTCAGGGCCCTCTGGAGGGCGTACAACTCACAGGATTGGGCTGACCACTTCCCGGGCAGTCGTCCGGACTCGATCGTCCGTTTTGTTGCACCATCTATGACAGCATAGCCACCGTACCGTACCCCACTGATGCACCGGGAGGACCCGTCGATGTACAGTTCCTGTCCTTCACCCAGTGGGGCTACTTGCAGATCCTCTCGGCTCTTGGTCTGCAAGTCTACAAATTCCACACAATCATGCTCCTGTTCCCCATCTGCAGGACGTCCGTATAGAAACTGGGCTGGGTTGCAACTGAGATCTTTTGCAAAATTGAGATTGTCCCCGGTCATCAAAATCGTCTCATACTTCAGGATGCGAGAGTCTGTTAACCAGCGGTGAGCCTTCTGAGCCAGTATGGTGCTAACTGAATGTGGGGAGTATACTATGGTTCTTCCTCCAAAGGTAAGTTTCCGGGCCTCTTCAACTAACATTGCCGTAGCTGCCACTGCCTGTATACAGGTCGGCCATCCACAGAACACAGGGTATAACATTTTTGACAAAAATGCAACCGGCTGACGCTTCCCTGCATGCAGCTGGGCAAGCACACCCTGGGCAATTCCGCCGGCGCAATTGACATATAAGTGGAACGGTTCCTTCAGGGTGGGTAAGGCCAATACCGGAGCTCGGATCAGTTTATTTTTAATAATTTTAAATCGTTGCTCCACTTCATCTGACCAGTTCACCTGTTGTCCTTCTTGTCCGAGTTTGTCGTACAAAAATTTTACTAAAGTGGTGTAACTTTCAATCCATATCCGGCAATACCCCACCAGCCCCAGGAATTGTTTGATCTCCTTATTCGTCCTGGGTATTGGCATACCCGTAATCCCCGATATTCGTTCCGGCGTGATACGGCGATGCCCCTTACTGACTCGATGGCCCAGATATCTTACCTCTTGCTCCACAAACTGGAGTTTCGTCCTGGAGACACGTCGGCCCTGTTTCCCCAGGAAGTTCAGCAGATCCAGTATTTGTCCAAACAAGTTGGGTGACTCCGTGAATCCCTGCGGCAAGACCGTCCATCTTAACTGTCGCTTTCGTCCTGTGAAGTGATTCTCCCATTCAGATGCAAAAAGGTTCCGACTTTCTTTGTCAAGGGGGCAACTCCAGAAGGCATCCTTCAGATCTATTACGCTGAACCATTCATGGTCGGGGTCAATTTTACTCATTAACCTGTCGGGATTGGGGACCACCGGGTATCTAGCCTGGACTACTTCATTCAACCCCCGCAAGTCTTGCACCAGCCTATATGTCCCATCCGGCTTCCTCACAAGGAGTATTGGAGTATTGAAAGGGGACATGCATTCCTCCAGTCGTCCATCTGTGATTAATCTTTCTATCACAGGTTGTAACCCCTCCCGTCCTTCCATAGCAATCGGGTACTGTTTCCTTCTTACTGGGCCTCTTCCTGGTAACATGGTGATTTGGAGAGGTTTGATGTTTAGGCCCCCCTCTGTTCCCCTCTCGGTACCATACTTCCGGGTCTATTTGTTGATCATCATCTTCGGTGAGGGCGAACAACCTTACCACCATTTCCCCGTTATTTGGTACCGTTCCGATCCCTAGTTTGACCTGCAAGTCTCTTCCTAACAAATTAAATCCCGCCGATGGCAGTCGAAGGAGGTGTCGTTTAGTAGTTCTGTTTTCATACCCAATTTCCACGTCCTCCACCACTGGGACTTGTAATTTCTGTCCTCCAATTCCAGATACCCCCATAACTGTTCCTCCTGCTCGGGTGCCGGGGGGTATTTGGATTATACTTGATTTTTCGGTTCCCGAGTCCACCATAAATGTGATCTCCGATCCTTGGGGCCCTACTTTCAAGTTTACCAGGGGTTCCTGTCAATAGTCCTTTTGCCCCAAGGGTAGGAACCCCCGACCTCCCTCATCTTCCTCCATCAGTGCGTACGACCGCACCTCCCGCTTGTAGCGGGGCACTCTCGTTTAAAATGTCCCTCTTCATTACAGTAGTAACATCTGAGTATCCTCTTCGTTTCCCTGTCGCGGTCTCGCGTTCCTCCACTCTTCCTTTGTTCCGGCCATGGTCCTCTTTTCCTCTGCTCTTGCCATGACTCTCCCCTTTCCTGTTCCTGCCACGGCTCTCCCTTTTCCCTTCTTCCAGCTGTCAATTGTTGCACCGTCTGCATCATTATCTTTGTTGCCTTCTTTTGCTTCTCATCGTCCCTTCTCACAAACACCTTTTGTGCCTCCCGTAGTAGTTCACTTAGAGATTTACTATCCCAATCATCCATTTTCTCTAACTTCTTTCGTATGTCCGGCCAGGCTTTTGATACAAACTCTACCCGTATGAGTTGTTGCCCCACGTCCGTCTCAGGGTCCACCCCAGCGAACTGCTGCAAATTCTTTCTAATTCTGTCTAGGAAGTCCGTAGGGGTTTCCTCCGGGTTTTGATGATTCCCAAAGGCCTTGGTAAAATTGTGCCCCTTTGGGGCTGCCTGTCTTATTCCTTTTATCCAATATTCCCGCATGTCTCTCATGTTGCGCCGTCCTTCTTCCGTTTTATTATCCCACTCGGGGTCAGTGAGGGGAAACTTCTGCTCCCCTCCTTCTCTCCCATCTTTCTCCCAGACCAAGAGCGCAGCTTGTCGTATCATCTGTCGCTCCTGGCTAGAGAACAATGTTTTCATGATGGAACACATCTCTTCCCACGTGTAAGTATTCGGACCCAGGAAATGATCCAATTGTTCAGCCAGGCCCATGGGGTCCTCTAGTAGACCCTTCATCTCCCTCCTGAAATTCCGTACTTCAGTACTCGTCAAGGGGACGTTCACATATCCCGTCCCTCCTTCCTCGTCCCCCATGGGCACTTCCCGGAGTGGATTCATTCTTGCAATCGAGACAGGGTTTTGTCTGTGACCCGTTCCAGCTTGAGATCTGGTCTGTACCCCTGAGGTAGCCTGTGATTCCTCCCCATTTTCTTCCCCTTACCCTGAATCGTCGTCACCCGAAGGAACATTTTGTGGGGCAGACGGGGTCACGTAGGGCGGCGGTAAGTGATCTAAAGGTTCCCATTCTTTCTGCCCTTTCGAGTCTTCATTAGTTACCTGCATTTTGCAAGATATCGTAACCGGTAGCCAATAAAGGGCATAATCACTTTCCTCCAGAATAACATTAGGTTTTGAATTGACATATAAAATGAGAGCTTGCCGGACCCAGTCTTCGTCAGTACCGAATCTAGGCCACCACACTGAGTCGCCCCGAATAGGTTTCTGGGACCACTTTTGACAGTATTTTACCATCTTCCTTCTAGATTTTCCTTTTCTCCTACCCTGATTCCAATTATTTAACATTCTTCGTAACGGACTATCGTCAGGTACCCCGGGGTATGTGTCATTTTCCCTGTTCAAGCCTACCCTTCCCTTATTTGCCTTGGATCCCTTATTTCCCATTGCCGAGGACTTCGTATTTCTCATATTATCCCGTGATAATCAATCACAATTTAGCCAATTCCCGGACCTTCAGTCCCGTGATCGCCCAGGTTCCTTTGCAGGCACCACCGGTCTTCGGATTCCTGTGTCGTACGTCTCTGTGACACAGATCACAGGCACCCCGTAGGTACACGTTCCTCCTCAAACACGGTCTCTGCAAAATCCTGAGTCCACGTCTCTGTAGAAAAATCCACAGGCACCCCGTAGGTCCCCAGGCGTCCGGAAACACGGTCCCCGCAAATTTTTTCTAACCTGGGTTCGGTGCACCGAAATTACTCAATCGTTAAACTTCCCCACTGCCTCGGCCACACCCCTCCTTTGTTTTCCTGAGCCTTCCGGATATCACTCGCTCAAGCCGCGCGGGGCGATAAGCAAGGAATCAGGGACTGCCGAACTCGGCAGGGTGCACCTTCTCCGATGTCCTTCCTCAGCTCCCCCCGCGGCCGGAGTGTTGATCGGACGAGCCCCCAAGTTTCTTAGAAACGAAAATCTCCTCTTACTAATCGCTCTATACAAATTCAGTAAAACAAAGTTTTATTAGCAAGTCTGCAGAGTTGGGCACCCTTCTGAGGCTTACAAAGTTTCTCATTATATTAAGCACAAGTCCCTCCCCTCCTTGGCTCTAACGAGCCATGAGGTTCACATTCTAAAACCATCATTATTCTCCAATTTGCACCCTTATCACAAGGTCTGCAACAAATGTCTCCAATGTCTCCAGAGTTGTTGTTTTTTTTACCCTGTAGTCTTATCAGTCAAAGACGTATTCTTCTCTGTCTGTGCTAACGGTCTTATCAATCTGTAGCAGATGTCTCTGTATCAATCTGTAGCAGATGTCTCTCGAGTCGTTTTTCTATCCTGCAGTCTTATCAGTCAAGGACTCATTCTTCCCTGTCTGTGTTAATGGTTTCATCAATCAAGGACCTGTTTGTTTTTACTCTGCTCACAAAATGTCAGCATTTTGCACAATTTAAACTATCCTACTTTTGAGTATACAAAATGTTTTAGAAAAGAAGCAAAAGTCTTGTCTTTTATTATAGATCAGCCTGTGGTCCAGGCACATCTTAATTGTTTGAACCGAAATTGCCTCTCACAATTTAGAATAGTGTGTGGCGGCGGTGGGGGAGGGGTGTGTGGAACCACAGCAGTAGGTCGACAGATACAGTGACTGAGGAGGAGTTGGAGACTAATTCCAGTACAGCTAAGACCAACAAAACAAAACAGAGGGTACTGAATACAGTGGCCTGGCAGTCTGAAGTGTGCTGATTTTAATATGAGGAATCTGTTTGAACAGATATTTCGATATCGCTGCATGTCAGGAAATAGGAAGAGATAATGGTTAATTAACAATGTCCTTCACTGGACCAGCTTGTCTCTCCAGGCTCCAAAACTTGTTACTGTGGGTCAGAGAACTTTAGAATTAATACAACACAGAAGAAGGCCATTCAGCCCACCATGCGTCCACGAGGTCTCTAACTTGAGAACTTGAAAGTAGAGGGAATGATCGGAGCTAGACTGAGAGGGAGAGAAATAAACAGAGAGAAAGACAGTGCAGTGAGATAAACAGAGTGAAAAAAATGAACGACAACGTGAGTGAGAGAGAGCAAGGGGCTTCAGACGAATGTGAAGTTAGATCAGGAGACAGCATGAGGAGAAATACACAGAAACATTTCTGAGAAACTCTCACAATCTGTAAGTCCTTTGTCTGGTGCCATACCCTGTGAGCACCATGCTGATACTGGCTGTCATCCCAGACCATTTATCGTCAATATCATCCCAGAGCTGAGTTGCTGACAGCAAAACACAATCCAATAGACCAAGAGACTGGTTCCAGGAGAAGGTCGATTAATTTAAATATTCTATGCCAACAGAAACTTGTAGCCCCTCTAGACACTGTGTGAGAGGCAGGGTGGAATCTCAGTGTAGGGAATCACTGGCAGAGGGGAAATCAGGATCTCAGCTCTGGGTCAAATAATGATTGATAAAGTTTGCACACCACTTCCATGGTTTTCTAAATTACATTGAAATTTATATCGCTCCACGTCGTAAGTGTATTTTAACAATATTGTCTTATTGTAATTTTCATGTTTTGGTATGTACAGAAAAGCTTTTTTATCCTTGCATTTTGTGTTGAATAAAGACATTTTATTATGAGGAAGATAGGACAGTCGTCATCTGAACCGTGCTGGGACCAGAATCCGAATGAATTCTAACCAGGGCTGTAGATACAGCTTTAAACTGATTAGGTGTGTGTGTGGGGGGGGGGGGGTGCGGGGGTGGTGCGGTGGGGTTTCGGTTATAGGATTTAATTAGAAAAGCTGAATTAAAAGAGGTGGTAAGAGTACAAGACTCAGGAGAGGTTATTAAAATCTCCAGCACAGACACAAATAGGAAAGAGCATCTGGAAATGTTTAACATATCAAACTTCAAGCACACTGCACAAATGAATGACAATGAGAAGAGGGACGGTTAATGCAGGACTGAAGGGGTTACAACTGATGCATGCTGTATAAGGAATAAGGCAAATCAGCTTGTGGTGCAGAATTAAATCGGCATGTATGAAACGATGGGCATCACGGAGATGTGGTTGCGAGGCGATCTGAATATTTATGGATATTTATCCTATCGAAAAGATTGGCAGGTGGGCAGAGGGAGTGGATTTGCAGAATTAGTAAGAAATGAAATTAAATCAATATTAAGAAAGGAAGTAAGGTCAGATGGTGTAGAATCTGCGTGGGTAGAATTGAGGAACCACAAAGGTAAGACAACCACAGTTGAAGTCTTCTACAGGGATCCAAAGACTAGTTAGGAGCTGATGCACAACACACACCAGGAGATAGAAAAGAAGTGTAGGAAAGGCAAAGTACAGTAATCATGGGTGATTTCAGTATGCAGGGGAACTAGGAACATCAGATTGGTAGTGGTTCGCAAGAAAAGGAATTTCAGGAATGTTTATGAGATGGCTTTTTGGAGCAACTTCTAGTGGAGTCCACTCGGGAACAGATGATATTGGATTTAATGACGCAGGATTCCTCAGGGAGATTACGGTGAAGGTAAACTTCGGAAGCAAGGATCGGAACATGGACGAATTTATTCTGCAATTTGAGAGAGAGAAGATAGAATCAGAGATAACAGTATTTCATCTGAATAAAGGCAACTGCAGAGGTATAAGGGATAAGTTGGGTAGAATTGACTGGGAAAGAGGTCAAGCATGAAAGACAAGGGAACAGCAATGGCAGCAGATTCCAAGATTAATTCAGGAGACACAGCAGTGATCCTTGCCGAGGAATAGAGGCATGGTGCAGGGAGGATGAGACAGCCAGCGTTGACGAGGGAAGTCAGGGATTGCATACAAGCAAAAGAGTAAGCGTATAATGTGATGACGGACAGTGGGAAAATAGAGAATTGGGAAACTTACAAAGACTAACAGAGGCCAAAAAAAAGGACAGACAAGATTAGATATGGTGGTAAGCTACCCAGTAATAGAAAGGAGACTGTAAGAGGTTCTTTAGATATATAAAGTGCAAAAGAGAGGCAAACGTGAATATGGATCACTGGAAAATGATGCTGGAGAAACAGTAGTGGGAAACAAAGAAATGAATGAGGCATCAATGTTCATGCTGGAAGACATGATTAATTTCCCAAAAAAATGAAGAAAGTGATAGGGCAGAGCTGAGTATGGTGGTCATCACCAAGAAGAACATTTTAGAAAACTGAATGGCCTGAATTTGGATAAATTACCTGAACCATATGGACTACACCCCAGCATTGTAAGGGAGATAGTTGAAGATGTCGTGAAAGTGAAAGTGGTAATCTTTCAAGAATGACTAAAATCAGGAAATGCTGAAAAATTGCTAACGTGTTACTCCATTTCATAAGGGAGTTAGGCAGAAGATGGAAAATTACAGACTGATTAGCCTAACCTTGGTTGTGGGTAACATCCTGGAATCCATCATGAAGGATTGGATTTCTGAATACTTCAAGTATTTAGTAAAATAGTGCCAAGTCAGCATTGTTTCATCAATGGGAGGTCATGCCTGACAAACCTGCTGAAATACTTTGAGGGAGTAACGAGCAGATTTGACCAAGGAGAACCAGTAGATGTTATCCACCTGCTTCTCTAAATTCCATTGATAAGGTGCCACGCAGGAAGCTATTGAGAAATATTAGGGCCCCTGGTGTTACAGGCAAGGTACGAGCTTGGATAGATGTTGGCTGTCTGACAGAAAGCAGAGAGTGGGAATAAAAATGTCGTTGCCAGGATGGCATCCAGTTACAAGTGGTATTCCTCAAGACTCAGTGTTGGGACCACAACAATTCACTTTGTGCAATAATGGTCTACGTGAAGGAACTGAGGGCATTCTGGCTAAGTTTTCAAACAGTGCAAAGATGGAATAGAGGGATAGGTGGCATCGAAGAGGTGGTTCGGCTGCAAGAGGGTGCAGTACAACCCCTCTGATGCTCGCCTTCCAGACCACCAACCTCAGGATACAACACATCATCCTCCGCCATTTCTGCCACCAACAGTCAGACCACACCACCAGAGATATCCTTCCCTCCCCACCCCTATCAGCATTCTGCAGGGACCATTCCCTTCACGACTCCCTCTTTAGGTTCACTCGTCACCCCTCCCACAACCTAACAAGCCACCTTCCACTCCCGGACCCTTCCCTTGCCATTGCAAGAGGTATGAATGCTGTGCCAACAACTTCCTCCTCACCTCCATCCAAGGCCCCAAAGGATCCTTCCACATCAGGCAGGGAATATCCTGTGAATCCAAACACCTCATCTACTCTGTCCATTGCTCCTGGTCTCCGCTACACTGGGGAAACATGACATCAACTTGCAGAACGATTCAGGGTACACTCTCTGTCAGACACCCAACAACACAACTTCCCTGTGAATGAATACTTCGCCTCCCCCTACTACTCTTCCAAGGACATGTAAGTTCTTGGCCTCCTTCACTGCCACATTCTAGCCACAAGACATCTGGAGGAAGAGCGCATCGTCTTCCACCTTGGAACCCTTCAACCACACAGTATCCAGCGCAATGCCACCAGTTTCCTCATCTCCCCTCCCTCCACCTTATCCCAGATCTAACCCTCCAACTAAGCACCACCTGTTGTACTGTCCTACCTGGCTATCTTCCTTCCCATCTATCCACTCCACCTTCCACTCTCACCACTCACCTTCATTGAGCCATCGCCTTCCAAACTACCTTCCTCACAGCCCCTCCAATTCATCTCTCAACCCCCTTCCACCCACCCACTTCATTCGTGAAAAAGGCTTTATGACGGAAACGTCGAATATCCTGCTCCTCAGAGTCCGCCTGACTGGCTGCCCTTTTCTAGCAACACACTTTTTGACTCTGATCTGCAGCATCTGCAGTCCTCGCTTTCTCCTGCTGAAGGATTTGCACAGGTTAGGGGATTGAGCAAATAAGTGGCAGATGGAGTATAACGTGGGCAAGTGTGAGATCATGCAGTTTGCCAGGAAGAATAAAGGCATGGATTATTTTCTAAATAGCAAGCAAGTTCAGAAGACTGGGGGTGGAGGGGGGTGCTTGTCCAAGGATCTTGAAAAGTAAATCTGCAGGTTGTCAGCAGTTGGGAAGGCAAATAAAATGATTCCATTTATTTCAAGAGGGATTGATTTTAATGCAGGGATGTACTTCTGAGGCTCTATAAGATTTTGGCCATGCGGCATTTGGATTATTGTGCACAGTTTTGGGTCCCATATCTCAGGACGGATGTACTGGATCTGGAGCATTTTCCGATGAGATTCACGAAAGTGGTCCCCAGAATGAAAAGCTTAACAATTGAAGAACATCTGAGGGTTCTGGGTTTATATTTGATCGAGTTCAGAAGAATGTTAGGAGGTCTAATTGAAACTTACAGAATATTGAATGACCAGGACAGGGTGGATTTTGGGAAGATATTTCCAATGCAGGGGACACAAGGACCCGAGGGGACAGAGTGAAGAGAAGACCTTTTCAAACAGAGATAAAGATGAACCTCTTCAGCCAGAGAGTGGTGAAACTAGGGAATTCACTGCTACAGAGGGCTGTCGAGGCCAGGTAATTGAGTATATTTAAGAGTAAGACAGATAGGTTCTTGATTGTAAAGGGGATGAAGGGTTACAGATAGAAAGCGCAAGAATGGGTTTAAGAAGCTTAAAGTCATCATTAAATGGCGAGCAGGCTCAATGGCCTGAAAGGCCAAATTTCTGCTCCAATGTCTTCTGGTCATATGATTAATATTCGCTCTCCTCATTCCTCATCGGAGATGTACCCTGGAATTTGATTTTCTTATGATTTATAAAGAGCAACATCCCAATACTGATAACTGGGAAATATCATGTTCCCTTCCTCCAGTCACTGCAGCCATGTCTCCAATATCATAATCACACTGAAATTGAAAAGCAGTGCATGATACTTAATCACAGTTGATTGACATCGACAACATTAGCAGTCACCTGTCCTCTCTGATCCTATACAAACCATCTGAATTGTGTGTCAAATCATATTCTCTGTTAACATATCCATGACATTTGTCTATTAGAACTCATGTTCTCGTGGGCACATTTGCCTGTCAGATTGTGGACTAGAAAAGGTCTCTCCATATTTTACTGACATTATAATCACTGATCAGTCGTTCCAGACTGTATGTTTCCATTCATTAACGGAGAAACTTGGTTATGATCTGACAATCCTTTGACATTACTCCCATATCCGAGGCAGATTGAATGATTACACACAATCAATCTACCAGCTCCAATATTCCTTCCCTCAGCCACTCTGACATATCCAAGTCAAATGAGTAAATTTTAAACGTTCTTTTGAATTTTAATAAAATCAATAGTGTACACAAAGGGGTTTAATATAGCTATTTTTTCAGTGACTGTGATTAATGTCCATCTCCGTGGATCCTAATTATCACAGTAGGGAGTTTCCATTGTTGAAAGATAAATGGGATCTATTCAATGGGTTATCCCATAGTTTGAGTAGAAACATCACTGACAGGACTAACAGGGATCAGCAGCTCGAGAGAGAAAGGGAGGAGAGATCAGAATCTTGAGAACTTTAGACAGGAACGTTGCAATAATTGTTCATTATCTGATGACCATGGATTGGAATGGTCCAACAATGGATCAAAATCTGAGAACATTACACTGGAATGTTCCAACAATGGATCAGCGTCTGAGAACGTTAGACTGGAATGTTCCAACAATGGACAGGAGTTTATCCTTAGGCTTTTACTGACGTTCTCAGCCTTGGATATCATTAGCATATCGGATCCAGGATATCTTTGGATTATTCAAGGTGGTTACTATCCCATCCTCGCGATAGTTGGTGTTCCTGTTAAGTCATTATATTTGTCTACTAAACCGGGTTGAACCGAATTTCTGCTCATGATGTGTAAATTGTGGAAAGTGCAAGTCAATATCTTCGGTTCCAAACAAAACTTCATTTCCTTATATGTTATAAGTATCAAACTACGATTTATAAGTTACTCACTGATATGCGAGAAGGAACCAGACTCTTCTCAAACTCCATAATCCATTTTGTCCTTCACAGATTTACATCTCCATGTCCTCCCCACGCAACAATCCTGTCCAATACCACCATCATGATGTCTCAGTCTCGTCCTCAGTCTCAGTGCAATATTTGATTAAACCATTTGTGCCTTTGTTCAATCCGGATGCAACAGTTTCAAGTTCCTTGTAACCACATGTCCGTCACTAAATAATTGCTCTGGAGAATGTTTAACTTGTTCCTGCACATAAGGGAAGATAGTTTATGGTGGACAAGCCATTTACTCATAATCTAGAGCCACAGAATAATGGTCTGTTGATATATCATGAAGGAAATCTGGGAGTTTAAAAGCAATCTTTATCATTTGTTATAAAAACCAATCTGCTTGCATCGAGTCCTTTAGGGAAGTCAATATGTCATGCTTCCATCGTCAGGTTTCTGTGTGACTTCTATGATGAACACGTGGGTGTACTGTACCTTTGAGAGAATTAAACACCAACAATAACTACCTGAAAGCACCAAGAGTTCTGAAAAATAGATATAATGTAACATTTGGTTGAACAACCCAATTAGCTCATTGTCTGGAAACAAATTCAGCAAAACATTTTAAATTTTACCCCAAAATACCCACCTCCAAACAACTTTCAATTTATTATATTGACAATCTGAACAGCCAATGATACAATACAATAGTTTGGCGGGACAAGACCATGGAAAATTGAACAGTTGAGAGTAGAACTGCCAAACCACCAGCATGCAAAGACTGTCTGAAAAATAGCTCGCCTATAGGTACCTTTATTGATTAGTAACTGGTGAAGCAGAGTATCCAAGAAGAAAAGAAGACAAGAATATGGAGAAGAACCGAAAGCTTCCTGATTTTGAGATAAGAAGTTTTGTTTTGTAATTCTTAATTAGGAGTTTTATTGGAGTAGTATTGTGGAGGGGGAAGGTCAAAGATATGTTAGAGGAAGGATTTGTAAATAGTCGTTTGTTACTCATTCTCTGTATTACATGAAGAAATAAAGTTGTTAATTTTTACTTTAAATAGATCTGGACTCTAGAATTATCACAGATTACTGCATGGGATAAATCTTTTCTCTATTGCTGGTTTTAATTAAGCAGGAAGTTTTATCCTGTGTTGCAACACTGCAAACCCATAGCTATGCGTTTTATTCTTTACGGTACTGTGGGACAGCTGAACCAGCCACTCAGTTCAAGATCTGAATAACATGCTGCCCTGACCAGGGCTTCACACATCCCTTGAGAGAAGAACTGTAAAGATAGCTCCCTTTCTCTTCCTGTTTTCTGTGTTGTTACATGTGATTTCCATTCAGGTACGCGATCATCCCCTATATTACGTGTATTCAATCTCATTGAAATTCTCCCCAAGATTGATGCACATCTCCATAGTTATCTCTGGTGCTGGCTTTATTGATGCTACGTACAGATGTAAGGGACTGATAAGTTTCATGTCAGTCATAGTGTATAGAGAAGGAATGGCTCTTTGTGGCACAGGAAAGAAATGGCGATGTATAAGTGAGAGAAAATATGTTTTTTAACAATCCCTGAGAGTGTTGTTGAGGCAGTATTTGGGGAATTGTGGATAGACGTTGTCTCAAGTTTCACCAGACTAATCCCTGGGATGATGGCACCATGAGCAGTGAGTGATGCTCAGTGAGAGAATAAGAGATGATTGCATTGAACCTTAAGGGGCATGGAAAATCACTCATAATATTCTAAACAGACACTGATATGGTGATAAGTTCATGGCTTTTTTTCCACTCAGATTACATGATTCTCGATAGTTTAAGAGCCACTGAGAACGTTCCACCCAACCACCCCCACTCCCAATTTCAACTGAGACAGAGACAGAAACAGAGGAGAAAGGGAGGAGAGAGAGAGAGGGAAGTTCAGGCTTTTGAATAAACTCTCCAAACATTAATGAAGTTCAATTGGTGCGTGATCCTGCCATGAACGTTATGTTATCCATAATCCCGACAGCAGCAACAATACCTTCATTATAAAAGTGTTAACTCTTCCCAGCATTATAGAGACAAAGAAAGTCATTTCACACCACAGGAAAGAAAAGAAGATGTCTAAGAGGAAGAAGAGTTGTTATGATCATGTCTGAGAGTTTTGTTGAGGTAGTATTTGGGATATTGTGGACAGATATTCTCTCCTTTACAAGGAATGGTCGCCTTGCCACAGAGACAGTGCAATGGACTTTCACCAGACTAATCCCTGGGATTGTGGTACCATGAGGACACAGTGAAGATTAATCTCTAGCGTTGTGAGAGAATGAGAGGTGATTGCATTGAAACTTGAGGGGGAGGGACAGTCACACACGATGTTCTAAATAGACATTGATACGGGGAAAAATTCCATGGCTTATGTTTTACTCGGGTTGCATGAGTGTCGATAGTTTAAGAGCCTCTGAGAATATTCCCCTCACTCCACACCTGATTCCCATGTCACATGAGAGAGACAGAGGGCCAGTATTTGGTTAAACTCTCCCAACGTTAATACAGTTCATTTAGTGCGTAGTCCTGCACTGAATGTCTCGTTATCCACAACCCCTACAGCAACCACAATACCTTCATGCTAAAACAGTTAACTATTCCCACCAGATTCTTACCTCCATGGAGAATATAGGTGTGTCTTCTCGGAGATGGAAAATGTCTCCTTGAGACTTGGCATAAATCATTTGGGTTCCCTCCTCATTGCCAGCAAACTATGTTAAAGCGCACACGTTCTACAAACAATGGAACCATGATTAATATTATGGAGTCCTCTAGAAGTGCAGTCTCGATTTCATTGGTTTGTCATGTTGGAATATCTGTGACACCCACTTGTTCCTGTATAACTGTCTCGTGGGGATGAACAGCCTCTTCCTGGTCTCATGGAACAGATTTAACGGTATAATTGGGCTCTGCCTGCTCCTGTTTAACAGCTCGATGCACTGAACAGACCACTCTTCTTCCTGTGTAATAGGCAGGAGTATTGGATCTGCTGTCACTCTTCCTGTTCCTGAATGCTAGCTCACACCCGTGTGCAACCAGCTTGAGATGCTGAATGAGCTCCTCTTTTAACTGTGAAAATGTACATTTTCTGGCTGTGCTGTTACATAAATGTTACCTCCACTTTAACAGTACAAACCGGAATGCTGTCCGGGTCTTGCTGCACATGGACACAGAATGGTTCAGGAGCTGATGGGAAAAAATGTTCTGAATATTCTGTCAATTTCAGTCATCATACCTACTCCAGAGCTTTTGATGAGAAAATACGTTGATGGAGCAGCTGAAGATGTTTGTGCTGAGGAGGCTAACCTGAGGATCTCCTGCAGAGATGTCCCTGGACTGAGAGGATTGTTGGCGACTGACCCCAAACCTCTTTGTTTGAGTTCTAAAAGACCCCGTCCAGTGGGAAGGTTACATCTGATCCACATTCAGATCAAATAAGTAGGTGGTCCCGATGCCATCCTCAGTCAAATACTGCCTTGGTATCAAAGCTATTCGCTCTTTCCTGAGCCCCTTGTTCGCCTCTTGTTCAGATCAATAGGTGACGGTGTATGTGTCGGGAGTGCTTTCCTCTCACAGAAGGTAATCAATGTCAGGAATTATCTGGGCTAGAGAGCTGGGGCAGCTTTATCGCTGAAAGCATTTAAAGAGAAGTTAGATGGATTTTTGACCTGTCAGAGAACTTACGGGTGAAGAATTTGGCATTAAACTGGAGTTACTGTCAACAGTAGATCAGCCATGATGTTATGCAATGGCTTGATCATTCGAATTACGTGATCCGGTTCCTTTTCTCCTCATATTCAGTAATTGCAATGTTAATGGCTGTAATTTTCCTGAATGTTCTTTTACTGAACTTGCAATCAGAGAGAGTAATGTATTTTGTGAGTCATCTCTTGTTGAGGTATGGGGACTGTATTCACGGTGAATCTGGGTCTATAATATCACCAACAAATGAACCACATGTTGCAGAGAGGAAACACTCTGTAAAGAGACCAGAGGCGTCTGTTGAAACAAATAGAACTTTCCAACCGACACCAAACCATGTGTGACAGTCTTGAGGGACTGAATGAGATCCTGTGTTACTGGTGACCAGGTATTTGAAGCAAGTGGACTCCATCTGCTCCTTGCAGGAGGTGTGAGGGGGTTGGATAGAACATAGCAACACAGGACTGAGCAGCAGGAGTGGGCCATTAGATACTTTGTCACCGCTCCAGGTGCTTTGGGTCACAGCAGCACGTTTCTGTCTGTATGCCATTTTACTACAAATTATACAATAAGAACTTTGAAAAAATGTAAACATCAAGGCACCACGGTCCTCTGGGGAAGGGAATTTCCACTTGACCATCCCTTTGATTATTTCTCATTTGTGTTCCAACGAATGTTGGAGGGTCACTATGTCCTTTTCCAGTCCCATTCCTCCATTGGTTACACCCATCTTAAATGCAGCCAGTTTAGTGACGCGGCCAATGATTTAGGTCTCATACTAGGCCTGAAAAATGTTAAACACAGAAAGTTGAACTCATAACAAATGGTAAAATGATAGAGTGCCCCAAATTGTTATTCTGCCTTTGAAGTTATTCTGTTCACACAAGCTACTGGTAGTGGGATTTCTTTCTGGAACAGTGGGATTTGGCTGAATTCAGGCAGAGGAGAGATTCCAATGAATCCTTACCAGGAATCCTTCACAAGGGGTAAAGTAACTCAGGGAGTTTCTGGTCTCACACTTTGCTATCAGGCGGAACAAAGTAAGTGAGAGGGATCAATCGGCTGCTGCTTCTCAGACAGGGAATATTTTTCTCCCTCTCTGTGTTGGAACATACATTTTTGTCAACTGAACATCAAATTGGACCATGTGCGATCTCCTGGAACATTCTTTGGAAAACCTGATAATGGATTATATGCAGGTGCGTCGTTGATCTTGTACGCAATTCCTTCCAATCGCACAGAAAATGTCCCCACTTTATAATTTGAAGACATGCTTACATTTGTCTGTGTAATTTGTAAATATTGGTAGGTGTCTTCATAGTATGTGTTTTAATATCAATGCATCTTTATCTTAAAGTTTATTCTCTAGCTTTAGTCTCCCTGACAGCAGATAATATGCATCCAGCTGATACACTTTTTAAAAGTCATGGCTGGTTCAATACTATTCCTCAGCTAAGATGAAAACTGCTAATCCCCCATAACAAAAGGCCGGCATTCCAGGAATGAGTAAAGGGAAACCTCTTTGAAAATAATTATATCCTTTTATTTTAGTTTAGGGGATCAATCCTGCACACAGTGCATCATTTGTGGTCTCAGCAATGCCCTGTACAGATGCAGTAAAACATTCCTGCATTAAATCAGATACGTTTTGCCAAAAACAGCATCATTCCACTTACCTTCCAAATCATTTGCTGCATCTGACTTCATATGATTCATGTCGCAAGAACATGGAAACCTCCTGTATCACAGAGTTCGGCAATCTCTCTCCAATTAAATTGTTTACCATTGTTTCATCTTTCATGCCAAAATAGACAACTTAGGTTAAGTTATTTCTGCTGAAGGTTTGCTCACTAACCTTCCCTGCCTATATCACATTGCAGACTCACTACCTCCATTTGAATGACCATCTTGGTGTATGAGCTAATTGAGCTCCAAGCCATTTTCTCCCCTTCCTCCAGATCTTTGATACAGATTATTGATCATTGATGACCCCACAGAGATGTCTGAGGCACTCCATCAGTTACAGCTTTGAAGCCTGAAAATAAAGATTTATCTCTACTTTCTATTTCCTGTAAGCGACAGCTTCCCTGTTCCTGTGTAGCGGCTCAGGTGGGTTGAATGGTCTCCTCCTGGACTGTGTAGTGTACTGAACGAGCTAAATTACTTCATTCTATATTCCTGTGTAATTCCTTAGAGGGGCGGAATGGTCTCCTCCTGTGTTATTGTAATGATCCTGTCTGACAGAATGGAGTGGTTCCCAACCCTGTAACAGCATCGAGGGGTGGATTGAGGGAACAACACATGGGGTAGGGACAGCAGTATATCTCTGTTACAGCCTCGAGGGTGGATTGAGGGAACAACACATGGCGCAGGGACAGCAGTATATCTCTGTTACAGCCTCGAGGGTAGATTGAGGGAACAACACATGGGGTATGGACAGCAGTATATCTATGTTATAGCCTCGAGAGGTGGATTGAGGGAACAACACATGGGATAGGGGCAGCAGTATATCTCTGTTACAGCCTCGAGGGTGGATTGAGGGAACAACGCATGGGGTAGGGACAGCAGTATATTTCTGTTACAGCCTCGAGGGTGGATTGAGGGAACAACACATGGGGTATGGGAAGAAGTTGCCCTTCTCTGCACCATTCAGAATGTTCATGGCTGATCCGATTGTGTTTGACCATCCAGTTCCTCTCTGTCCCCAATAAACACTGACCCTTCTGTCCAGTAAAGATCAGTCGAGCTCAGCCTTGAATGCCTTCAATAACCGAGTGTTCACTGCTCCCTGAGGATGAGGACACCACTGGTAGCACAACACTAAAGGGAAAGGGACGTCCTTATTTCATTGGGGGAATGTTATTTTAAAACTATGTTAACTGAACATCAAATCATCACCTCTTTTCAGACATAAGGACAGAATAATTAAGTATACATAGGAACATAATCCATTCCGGACTCCAGACCTATCCCACATTCCCGCTGATCCTTTCCAAACAAATATGTATCGCACCCAGCCTCTGCTGCTGTCTCAGGAAGAGAATGCCTGAGTGCATAAAAGCACAGGAGCATTAAGGAAATGAGCAGATTGATGCCATTCAGCCTATCGAGTCGGAAATTCCATTCAATAATTTCTTATATGTACCTCGACCTCATTCTTCTGCCTTCTCACTAGAATCCTTGACCCCCTTACAAATCAAAAACATATCGATTTGTGTCTTAACGGCACTCGCATCTGTGCCTCTGTATATCTGCATGTGAGTAAGTGTTTGTGCATGTGTCTGTGCATGTGTCTGTGCGTGTGTCTGCGCCTCTGTTTGTGTATGTCTGTATGTTTATGTCCTGGTGTGTGTGCGTGTGTGTGTCCATGTGCTTGTTATCTGTATGTTTGCATGTCTACATTTGTCTGTCTGTGTTTCAGCCTGTGTTTTTATATGTATTTATGTCGATTTGTATGTGACTGTGTATGTATTTGTGTGTTTATACGTGTATGTATACCTATCTCCTTATAAGTATTGTGTATGTTCTTCTGTATATTTCGGTGTCTGAGTCTCTGTGCAGTGAGGTATTTGTGTTTTGCTTTTTGGAAGTGAAAGGACTATTGTTGGAACGGCCACAGGGTTTAAAGTGAGAATTATCTTTCACTGAACATTGCTCCTTAACTGGTCAGTAGGACGTTAATGTTTTAGATTCTCCACACGAGGCATCCTGGTCCTCTCCAGCTCTTTAAGAGTCCTCCCCACATGCCGGGGTAAGGGAGTGAAGGAACGGATATCGGGCACTCTACTACCCGGCTTGGCCCTTTCTATCCTATTCAGGCTGTTTATCCTGGAATGGGAGAAAGAGATGGAGGGAGAGTGTGAATGGGTAACCCTGCTGTTTGTGCTGATGTAGGTGGGGGGAGTTGTGAGGTGTCTGGACTGAGTCAGTCGACAGTTTTGAATCCATATAGTGTTTTTAGTTGCTGAATTCAATAGTGAGAGTGGTAGTGCCTGAGCCTTATTTGGAGACAGAGCGTGAACCTTGTTCGGGGTTAGGTGCTATAACAGATATACAGTGAGTGTGAGGGAGCAGATAGCATATGGTGACTCTGATCCTAACAGAGCGAGAAGGATATTGTTGCTTGCCCAATATTGTGGGACATTTCTTCAGATCTTCTCAGCGTTGAGGTGAGCCTACCCGAATGTCTTGTCCAAGTCGGTCACTAATAATGACACAGACCTGTCCCTCAGCTTCCACAGAATCAGTTCAGGTAGAGCTTACAGAAAGTAACGAGAAGCACATATTGGTGTGTTATATATCGAAACCAAAACGGTAGCAGAAAGTAAGCATCATATGCTCTGGAAATTAGATAGGCAAGTATTGTGGATACCACAGTCTTATTGGATGGTCTCAAGTTGTATCTAAACTGCGTTAAGTAAGTGACTGCTGAAGCTGTGAAAAATAAGTTCCATAAGTTTATATGAGGTGGGTTGAAGAGTATGTTGCGAAGCAAACGAGAGAGCATGTTATTTCTTATTTGGTGTTGTGTGGTCAGAAGGACGAGTTATTAACCTTGGTCTGAAGCAGCCTTTAAGGAATAATGGCATTTATAAGGTGCATTTTACAAGGTGTCTGCATACAATATAGAATGCTTGAATATTCTTGTCAAACATCATGGAAGACTGGAGGCTAGAGTTTCAAGATATCTTCAGTGAATTTGCAAAGTATAATATAACATTCAGTGGGAGACAAGCAATGGTTGTTAAAGTCATAGAGTCCGACAGCATGGATACAGGCCCTGCGGCACAAACTGGTCCATTCCGACCAAAATGCCCATCCACGCTGACCCCATTTCCCTGCCATTGTCCCGTATCCTTCTAATCCTTTCCTATTTGTGTATTTGTTCAAATGCATTTTAAATGTTGTTATGTATCCGCCTCAACCACTTCTCATTCCATATGTGTAACAGCTCCTGAGTTAAAAAGTTGTTCCTCAGGTTCCCTTTTATTCTGTCACCTCTGAACTTAAACTGATGCCCTCTAGTCTGTGATTACCCAACCCTGGGAAAAAAGACTGGGTGCATTCACTCTATCCATGTCTGACATGGTCTTATAAACTTCAATATGATCCTCATCATCCTCACAAAAGTAAAAAGTCCTAGCTTGCCCAACCTCTTTCAATAGCTCAGACCATTGAGATCTTGGCAACACCCTTATAATGTTTTTCTTCACTCTTTCCAGTTTAATAACATCCTTCCTATAGCAAAGTGAACAAAACTGAACATAACACTACCAATATGGCCTCACCAGCATCCTGTATAACTGCAACATAACTCTCTAATTTCGATACTCAGTGATATAAGCCAAAGGCTTTCTTCACTGTCTACCTCTGGATCCATTTCCAGAGAACCATACACCTGAATCGAAAGGTCCCTCTGTTCCATTGCACTCCTTAGAACCCAACCATTCACATGAAACTCCAACCGTGGTTTGACTTTCTAAAATGCAAGAACTTACACTGATCTATATTAAAATCCATTTGCCATTTCTCAGCCACTTCTCAGCTAATCAAGTACTGCTGTAATTTCTGAAATTTCTGATAACCTTCCTCACTCTGCATGATGCCGCCTATTTTAGTACAGTCTTCAAACTTACAAATCATGCCTGTACATTCTCATGTAAATCATAGATCTATGTAATATGTAGTGGTCCCAGAATCCACCCCTGAGGCATTCCACTCTTCACAGGCCTCCAGTCTTACCAGCATATTTACACTATTACATTCTGCTTCCTACCATCAAAGCAATTTGGGATCTAATTTGCCAGCTGCCCCTCAATTCCATGCTATCTCTCCTTCCAGAGCGGCGGACCATGTGGAACCTTATTGAAGGCCTTACTGGAATTCAGCCAGACTACGTATACCACCCGGACCTCCTCAAAGTTGCTGGTCACTTTAGCAAAGAACTCCAACAAAATTGTGAGTCATGCTCTCTCTTGCACAAAGTCCCGTGCGGAATTTGATGAAGGGCTTTTGCCCAAAACATCGATTTTCCTATTCCTCGGATGCTGCCTGACCTGCTCTGCTTTTCCAGCACCATTCTAATCTTACTCCGCACCACACCCTGTCTTTCCAAATGCATGTATATCCAATCTCTCCGAATCTTCTAAAGTAACCTACCCACTAGCTTTTAGGATTACTGATCTTTCGTTCCCAGATTTATCTTTGTAGCATTTCTTGAATACGGGCTCATTCCAGTTGTCCAGGACCTCACTCGTTGGCCAGCGATGATAGAAAAGAGGCACGCAATGCTCCCGCAATTTCCTCTCTCTCCTCCTGCGGAGTTCCTGAATATATCTGGTCAGGACCAGGAGTTTTTAGAAATACTGCAAAGTCTGAAACATACGTCTATTTATTTCAGGTACAAGCACCAATGCGTGAGAAAGTGACTCAATGATGGTTAACATAACAAATTATAAAATATGTTAATCAGAGGAAGTGTCTTCAGAAGAATTCCAGCTATTGTGGAAACCTGAGAATTCTCAGAAATTAACGATCCAAAAATGGAAGGTCATGAAAAAGATAAGGAAATCAAAAAGAGAACATAGCTGCTAACAAACAGGAAGACAAAGACTGCATCAATCTGCGATCTATGTTTCAAAGGAAACAAAATAAAAGCAAGGTCAAATGTGGAAATTTGTAATCGGGAAAGGAGAGGTCATTGTGGAGAACAGGGAAATGGCCAAGAAAACAATCAGTTACTTTGCATCTTTCTTCATGGAGGAAGATCCAGAAAATCACCCAGTAACACCAAGTGATCATATCGGACTCCTGGAACTAAAGACATAACGTCATTTTATATCAGTTACAAGGTAGTACTTGAACATGTAGCTGGATTGAGCATTGCTCAGACGGGCGAAACAGATGTACTTCCTATCAAAATGTCGGAAATAAATCACCAATAGAAGTATTAATTGCACTGTCGATGACTGTGTTATATTTTCCTGTACATTCTGCAGAGACTGGAAACTATTGTGGATAAACTTCAATGAAGCACTATTGATGAATGGAAGGGATCCAAACAGCTACAAAGGGAAAAAGACATTGTATGGAGAACTGCAGACCAGTTAACTTGACATTTGTAGGAAATCTGTTGGAATCTATTACACAGGATGACATTTTTGCTATTCAGAAATTAACAGCAACAATGGAGAGAATCAGCATGCATTTCTGATAGAGAAATCATACTTGATAAACTTCGGAATTGTTTCAAGTTGTTGTTTCTTACAGCATAGATAATGGGGAACCAGTAGACGTGGCATATATTGGATTTTCGGAAATCAACTTTAATGGTGGAGACAGAGGGTGGTGATAGAAGGCTGTTTGTGCGATTGGAAGCTAGTGTCCAATGGTGTACCACGGGGATCAGTGCTGTGTCTCTTAATATTTGTGATTCGGAGGTGTTGGTGTTGGACTGGGGTGGACAAAGCTAAAAATTGCATAACACCAGGTTATACTCCAAAAGGTTTATTCAGTGGCACTAGCTTTCGAAGTGCTTCATAAAAGCGCACCACCACCTGATAAAGACGCAGCGCTTTGAAAGCTCGTGCCTCCAAATAAACCTGTTGGACTATAAGCTGATGTTTCCTGATTTTAAACCTTATCATAAAGGATGCAGCTGTGAATATGGACGAGGGGTGGGGGTGTTATAAGTAAGTTTGTGTTTGATACAAAGTTTGGCCCGGTAGTTGGCTGTGAGGAGGAAGGCCTTATGTTACAGGAAGATACAGATGGAATGGCCAGATGGTCACATCAATGGCAGGTGGAATGTCACCCTGATAAATATGAGGTCATGCACTTTGGAAGAAGGAAACAAGCAGGGTAGGGCTCAATGAATGACAGCACACTAAGAAGCTCAGAGGGTGCTTCTCCACACATCCCTGAATATGGCTGGACAGTGTAACAAACAATTTGAGAAAGATTACGGGAGCATAAACACAGCCTTCTCACATCGAAGCATAGATTATAAGAGCTATGCGGAACTTTTGTTAGCGAAGATGGAATACTGTGTGTAATTCTGGGAGCTACATTACAGGAAGGATGTGATTGTACTGAAGGGGGTGCAGAGGAGATTCACCAGGATGTTCCCTGGGATGGAGCATAACAGCTATGGGGAGAGGCTGGATAAGCTCGGGTTGTTTAGTTTGAAGCAGAGAAGGCTAAGGGGGATCTGAATCAGGTGGATAAGATTACGAGGGACATGGACGGGGTGGATAGACAGCAGCTGGTCCGTTTAGTCAAAGGGACACACTTTTAAAGTAAAGGGTTTGAGGCTTAGTGAGGATTTGAGGACTGTTTTTCACCGAAAGTATGTTGGGTCTGAGATGCACTTCGTGAGCGGGGAATTGTCATGGTAACCTCAAAACCATTAGAAAATACATGGTTGTGCACTTGAAATGCCATAAGATTCACAGCAAAGGGTTTTGTGTTGGAAAATTGGGCTAATGTCGACCGTGCTACATTTCTGATTGTACAGAGTCTGTGCTTCTGTGATTGCTTGGCTGTGGAGAATCAATCATTCAGTAGCTTAAGATAGGAATTGATGGGTTTCTGAAGAATATCTTATCACAGTGTATATGAGTGAACTTGTACTATCTTCTGAAAATACGTCAATGGCAAAAATTTGAAAAAACGTGCAGCTTCCATACAGTCTGATACCAGATAATTGAGGACAGGGAAATAGCAGATCAATGGAGCAAATACTTCAGTGATGCATTCACAGAAGAAAAAAGAAACAAAAATAAAATTTCCTTGCAATAGTAGGGAACTTTCGTCTGGTGAGAAAAAAGGAATAGAATGAAATTAGCAACTAAAACGTTTTAGAGAAAATATTGGTCTGAAATTAATGGGCATAGACAAAGTCAACAAGAGGTTTATGAAATAGGAATCATATTTGAGAAAGTGGCTTTTAGCAAAATTATGGAGAAGTTATCAACGCAATACGACTGGAATCTCAGAAAGACTTTTGATAAAGCCCCAAGTGTTTTGTGCAAATTCGAATCCAGTGGGACTGGACCTAATATATGGTCATGGTTTTAGAATAGGAGAGCTTGCAGGAAACAGTAAGTAGGAATAAAACCATGTTTTTTTAATGGATGGCTTGGAGGATATAACAGGGATCGAGAGTTGGCATCCAGCTATTCCCAATACACATATCTTTCGTTGAGGGGCTCAATTGCAACATTCCCAAGACTGCTGACAGTACTAAACGATGTCAGCTTGTGAGTGGATGAGGAGGATGTAAGAAAGGCTCCAAGGTGATTGAGACAAGTGGAGTAACTGGGAAAATACCTGGCAGATGGAAAGCAATGGCAGAGATGAGAGGTTGTGTACTTTGATGGGATCAATTGAATGGCATCCTATCATTTGAAAAGGGATTGGTTGAAAATGTTGATCTATAAATTAACTTAAGCTTCATTTTTTAAATTTCTGCGCAGCCTTCCGAGTCCATGTAGGGCATTGAGTTCTGAACACGGAAGTCAATACTGGGAATGGCATTGGCAGGCTGTATAAAGTGTACATAGTCCCAGCAAGTGGGGAGCATTAACAGTGAAAAGAATCTGGATCTCCCTGTACACCAGTCACTGAAAGCAATATTGCAGGAGCAGAAAGCAGGTAGAAAGATAAACGATTTATTCACCCTCATTTTAGGGGGATTTAGAATACAGGAGTAAGGGTCATTTACTGCAACTGTACAGGGACTTGGTGGGACCGCATCTCGAACATTGTGCAGTGTTTTGTACAGTTTTGGTGTCCTTACCTAATAAAGGGCAAACCTGACATTGAGGGAGTGCAGTGAAGGATGACCAGACTGATCTCTGGGATGACAGGTTAGTTGTGGGAGCAGAGTTTGGGGTGACTGGGCCTATATTCCATGATCTTTAGGAAAATGAGTAGAGATCTCAGTGAGATATATAACACTCTGACAGGGTATGACAGATTGGAAGAAGGGATGGTAGATCACTTTGTAGAAAATGGTTCACGAATCGTATTGTAGTCACATCGTACTTAATAAACAAGCGTTATCAGGGAATTCCCTATATATTGATGGGCCGAAGGCACTATATGTCAAAATGTTTAAACATATTTTGACATATGAACGTTGTGTGGGTAAAACTGCATTGTGGAGATGTTCGCCCATGAAATAGCATGGGGAAGGCTCAACCGAATGGCCTCCTTCATTCCCTATATTTCTGTGCAGTCTGTGGGAAAGCTCTGTAAATGTTGTCACAAGCTCTCAGATGTTAGGAAAGATGTCTATGCATGGTCAACAGGAAAGTACTTCCCATTCCCTTTTCTGATAATGAGGTTGCTGCCAGATGTTCTGTCAGGTTTTATCCTTTAAGACCTCAGAGTAGTTTGATACTATTGAGTGTCTCACGTGGCCGATTCAGAGACCATTGAAGAGTTGTGCGTCTGGAGTCACTTTTAGGCCAGACCAAGAAACACGGGAGATTCACTTCCTGAAAGTACATTGTGGAAGGAGACCGATGTTTACAATCAACATTGGACACAAGATCACTATTAATGACAGCAGATTTTAGGTCTTGATATTTTATTAATTATTTTTAACTTCCACCAGCTGCCAGAGCATTGGCCTGGTCTGGATTCGTAATCCACCGATTTGTCCACTACAGCACCATCTCCACATGGGGACCTATCTGAAACCACACTGACCTGATTTTTCGGTGCTACTTGACAGCTCTGTCAAAAAGAATTCCCACCAATTTTACTGTCGTGATTGGACTGAGGGGGTGGTAATTGGTCAGATTGTAATTATTCTCTTCTTAGGGGACTGGACATAGCTGAGTAATTTTCCACATTGCCACAGAGATGTCAGAGTTGGAGCTGGAATGAAACAGGTTCCCCAGGGACACAGCTTGTTGTGCAGCACAAGTCTTCAGTCCTGTTGTAGGAATGGGGTCAGGGCCCATTGCCTTTGTCGTATCGATAGTGTTCAGGTGTTTCGTCATGACCGTACAGCAAATCTAATTGCTTGAAGACTGGCGTCTGTGATTCTTTGGTAATCATGATGAATGTGAGGTGGATCATCCATTCAACACGTCTGGCTGAGGATAGTGCAGACACCACATCCTCAAATTTTTTCACTGACGTACAGAGCTGTTCCGATATTTATGATGAGGATATTTGTGGAGTCCTCTCCTCCAGTAAATTGTTTAATAGCCCATCGACATTTGTGTTTGGATTTGGCAGGACGACAGAGCTTAGATCTGATCTGTTAGTCTTGGAATCATTTCCCCTCTCCATCAGACATTAGATCTGCTGGTCCGAATTTAACCAGTTAAGTGTGGTAGCTTTAATGGGTTGTCAACAGGTTTAGGTCCACGTGATTGAGACCCTGGCATGTTCACCCACAATCATCACTGCGCCATGGATCGGCTTGATGGTGATGGTAGACTGATAAATTATCGTCGGGAAAATGTTACAGATTGTTGTTGAATACAATTCTGTTTCTGCTGCTGCTGTGGTCTACAACATCAAATGATAACCCAGTTTGAATTGCAATTACTACAATTCAATTCTACTGACTGTCCCCCAGTTCACACCGAGACCCATTCACCCATCAGCCCTGAATTCTCTACCTAACCTGGTTTCTGATGCGGTAACACTTGCATTTTCATATTCTCATTCTGCTGAGGGCCTCTCACTGGTGTCACGCCTCTAATTTGTTACTTTAACTCAATCCATTTAAACTCATTGTCTAAATCGTTTCTCTTCCACAAAGTCAACTTCTGTATTTGAAGTGCATGTGTCTCCCTCTGTTTTTCTCCCTGACCATGATTAAGAGCTCTGTAGTGTCAGTGATGCCAGACTTATGTAGTTTCAGAGTCAAGGAACTTGTCACCATGCGTTATTGTTCAGTTCCCAGTGTACGGCACTCCATGTTGGACAGGATGTTTGGGCATCTTTGACATACTTCTTTGGAAATTGTCCAAAAACAAAAATTGCTGAAAATGTTGCAGCATCTTCTGGAACGAAGGCAGTGTTAAATTTTCAGGTCCAGTGACCCTCTACAAAGCTCTCAGTTTCTTAGCAATTTTGTTATTTTTATTACCAGTATCCATAATTATTTGGTTTGTGAAAATTTGTTCTGTCCCTATTCATTTCTGGAGAAACTCAGCAGGTCTGTCAGCATCTGCAGAGACAGCGAAACAGCGTTAGCATTTCAAGCCCAGTGTGACACTTATTCACAACTGAAAAGCATTGGAAACTTGGCTTTTTAATACCTTGCCAGAGGTGGGAGATAGGTGACAGGGAAAAGAGGGCGCGGCAAAGATAAACGGGCTTTTAGCAGTGGTGAACAAGAAGATGATATAAAATGGGTTTAAATTAAGGTGTGAATGGGGAAAGGGGTTCTCTCTATTGAGTGCAAGATAAAGAAGACACAATCACACAAGGTCATAGGGAGGCCAGGAGGGAGAATGTTGACGATGTGGCATTATAAAGATCTGCCCATACATATGCTTTCACTGTCGAGATCATCACCTCGTTTAGACAAAGGATATCAGGTGCTTGACTTCTTATTGGCACTAGTAAGAGTTTCATGCTGCCTTAGTTTTGTAACAGGGAAAAGAAACAAATCACAGTGTGACGTTTGAGTGAAGTATTGTTTATCTGTCATGTTTACTATAGTTTCAAATTTGCAGTATTTATCTTTAAATGCTTGTTCTTAAAGTTAGTATTGGATGGAGTGTAGAAGGTTGAGGGATTACATTATAGAAGTTTCTAAAATCACGAGAGGTATAGATAGCGTGAATAGCAAGGTCTTTTCCACGTGATGGGGGAGTTCAGCTGTAGAAGGCATAGGTTTAAGGTGAAAGAGGGAAAATTTACAAGGGACGCAGGGGCAGTGTTTTTGCACAGAGGGTGGTGTGTGTATGGAATGAGCTGCCAGAGGAAGAGTGGTAAATGCATGTACAGCTAACACATTTTCAACTCATTTAGACAAACATATAAATGGGAAACATTTCGAGGGCTATGGGGCCAAATGAAAGCAGATGGGACGAGCATAATTTGGAAAACCTGGTCAGCATGGACATTTAGAAAAGCTTCACGCAGGTTCGGTGTGGGTTTGTGAAAGGGAAATTACACTTTACCCTGTAAAATCATGCAAAGTATTTCTGGAGATGTCTGAGAATGTAACAAGCGGACTTGATAAAGGTAGAAACCAGGCTTTCCAGAGATTTTCCTCAAGGTATTACAGAACAAAAGTTCTTACACAAGACAGAAGCTCGTATGATGATGGAAAATATATTAACATGGGATGATGATTGGTTAGCACATAGCAATCGGAGAGTCAGGTTTAATGGGTCTTCATGATAAAGGTATATCTGCTGGAGGACCACAGCTATCAGTCCGATGGCATCAGTTACTTACACTCTATACTGATAGTCTTTAGGAGACAGCTGAGTGCAATATGCATCTGAGTTTGAGGATGACACTGAGAATCAAAAGGTGGGCTGTTATTTAATGGAGAGCGCTTCCAGAAAAAGAACAGTACAAAGGGATTGGAGTGCTCCTGTGTATGAAACATAAAGTCAGCACGCTGATGCAGCAAGTAACTAGGTTGGTACATTAGCCGGCTTCCAGGGATGAAAAGGTTGTGTTATTGAGAATCTCAAAAATGGTGAGGCGATTATTCATTGGGGTTTAAATGAATGAAGAGTGATACTGCTGAAAATTACAAGACACAGAAGGGATTTGAGAATGTAGATGTTGAGAAGTTGTTACCATTCCTGAGTGGAGTCTCGAATTCGAGGACATTGATACCGAATATGAAATATCAATTTCTATCTGATGTCTTCTCTCAGAAGGTAGTGAATGTCTGGAATTCCCTAACACAGAGAGGTATGGAGAGATACAAGGACTCGGCAAGAAAGTGTAGTTAGACCTGGAGTAAATCAGCCATGTTCGTATTAAATGACAGGGAAATCTTGAGGGGCCGAATAGCCTACAGTTGTTCCTATTTATTGATTTCACATATTATGCTTTTGCACAGTAACTGGTTATTTTCCCGGAAGTTGTGTTGTGTAATTCAAATGTAAGGATTTGTTTGAGTTAACGCTGTGTGGGGTATGGGGACTGTATTCACAGTAAATCTGCGTGTGTAACACGACCCACATCTGAAGCAGACTTTGCGGAGAGGGGAAACCTGGAAACAGGGTATGGGGGGTGGGGGGTGTCTCGTCCTGACCCAGCCTGGATTTTCCAAGTACATTTCCAAACCTGCACCTAACCATCGGAGTGGCCGTGATCTGCCCCTGTGTAGCAGGTCTGAAGGGCTGAATGGAACTTCAGAACACAGCGCTGAGGGACAAGAGGGGGCCTTTCGGCCCTTTGACACTACTGCACCAGCAAATAAGGTCGTGGCTCATCTCATTTTGGTCCCAACTGCACGTTTCTCTCCATGCACCATTATCCCTGATTCACCTGTCTATGGAAAATCAGACGAAGCCAGCCTCGATATAATATAAAGATTCAACCATCCCAAACTTCTGGGAAAGAGAATTCTCACTTCAATGAATTCCCACTTTGTGATTTTATTCTCACTCCAGATGTGACTGAGGATGGAGGGTGTCACTCTTTCTTTTTCTAGTCCCACTTGTCCACTGCTCACAACAAATTTTAAATGTAACCAGGTTGGTGACGTGGCCGATGATAAAGGTCTCAGACTGGGTCAGGTTCAGTGATAAGAACAAGTCAGGCAGATTTCTTTAGTCAGCCACAAGTTACTAACAGAACTAATGGAGGAGTATGATGGATCTCTGGGTAGCACTGCTGCCTCACATCACCAAGGAGCTGGGTCCAATTCCAACCTCGGGCGACCCTCTATGTGGAGTTTGAACATTCTCCCCCTGCCTGTGTGGGTTTTCTCCCAGCGCTCCAGTTTCCTGCCACAGTCCAAAGATGTGCAGACTAAAGTGGAGTGCCAATAGTGCCCAGGGATGCGTAGGTTAGGTGGGTTAGTTATGGGATGGGAAATGAAGGGTTACATGGATAAGATTGGGAGGCACGTCCAGGTGGGATGTCGTTTTGTGGGTCAGTGTGGATTTAATGGGTGGAATGTCCTGCCTCCACACTGTAGAGCTTCTCTGACAATGACAACAAATTTAGGATATACAAACACCCAGTGGGAATATACCTGATCCATTCTCCTCAAGGTCTCGTATGTAGTTTTCTCTCATTCCAAGAGTGACCTGTTAAAGCCTTCATAATATAAGCCCTTCACCCCAGGAAACCGTGAAATGAAATATCTCTGAACTGCTTCCAATGTAATTATATCCTTTCTCAGATAGGGAGACACAAAAAACTAATCTCACACTCAGATCATACTGTTTATAATGGCTTTCTCAAAGTGCTGTGAGTCTTTGGAACACTCTTTCCCACGGAGCAATGGAGGCAGAGATATTGAATATTTTTTGAGGCACAGACGGAAGGTTCATGAATAACAACAGAGTCAAGGATTATCGAGGAATGGGCAGCAATGTGCAGAGTGTGGGCAAATGTAGACAGTCCTATCAAATGACACGGCTTCAGAATCTCCAGGAATATAATGCAAAATGAAATGACAATATCGATAAAATGTTAAGGGGAATACAAGATGGCGGCGATCCAGAAGGTCTGCTTTGCTGGGCTCTGCATCAATGCACGGGCAAAGTGTTTCTCTAACCCACCCCATCCCAGCCATTTACTTAAATTTCAACACTAAAAGAGCGATAGAATCTTTACTAATCCCGTTTTGTCAAAGAGAGATGACAAAACATGGGAAAGGATCGAGTAAGTCCCAACAAACAGTGAACCCGTCAGAAGCATCGAGCATGCCTGAGGCTGTAGCTGCGACCCACTCTGCTCGTTTAATAGACCCAGTTGCTCACCAGGCGTTGGTCACTGAGTTCACCAAGTTACGTGAAATAATTGAAGCCATGATTGAAGAACAGTTTAGCCGGGGCTAGAGCCACTCTCAGCCGTGCCACAGAAACATGAGCAGCAACTTGACAGCCTTGGAAACAGAACAGTCGATGCCAAGGGCCGAACTGCAGTGACAGAGACCGTGATCGATTCCTCTCGGGAGAGGATCCTCGCCCATGAAAACAGGTCTGCATCTTAACTGAAGAAGATGACGACCTCGAGAACCGGGGTAAGATGAAGAATATTCACATCGTCGGTTTGCTGGAGCGGACAGAAGGTGGTCAGCTGGTGAGTTTTTTCACGAACTGGCTGCAGTGATTCCTTCACATCGAAACGGATGAAGAGTGAGAAAGTTCATCGGGTTATGGCACGGAAAGTCAGACTCAGACCAACGGCTTCATCCTGTCCTTGCGCGATTACACAGTTATGGGGACAAACAAAGACTGATGGAGTCTTTCAGAACCCAGGGGTTCTGAAATCCACTGGTTTTAATTGACAAGAGCTCCAGGATTATGTTCTTTCAGGACTTTTCAGCGGCGGTGATTCAGGAAAGAAAATCTTTTGATGATATCAAGAGAAGTGTAAGGGAACTCAGGATTCAGTATTCCTTACGGTTCCCTGCTGTGTTCCGTATTGCTTTGAATGGATCCTTGAACCCGTCTGACTCTCCAGAGAAAGCGAAAACTTTTAAAGTAAGCTGGATATTTAGATAATCATGTTTCAATCTTAAAGAAATTTTGTTGGATTTTTCTGGTATTAACCAGTGTTAAATTATAGCTGGGAATGGGTTGAGTCCCCATTTTTAACTTCCTCATTAGTATTACTTCTTTTTTTCTTTCTTTGCTTGTGTCTGGGGTGCAGCTCAAGCTGGTGGGGGTTACAAAGGTATTTGTGTTGACTAAGTGCTGACCGAAGCGCAGTTCATGCCCAATTTTTGTTGTTTATTGCCCTGGATTCCATATTGGTAGCGGGCACAAGATAAAGCTTTGAGATATGTAAGCATCCGCAGTGGGCGGTGGGGGGGGGAGGGGGGAAATTCCCCAATCAAGTGTCATTTGCATTTTGGATTTTATTTCGTTTTTTGGTTTTTTATGTGTTTAGCTTTGGAACGTTTTGAGAGCTTGTTAGTTGTAGTAGTTTTAGTTTGTACAGTTTTTAGGCTCAATGAGCCTTTTTTTCATTAATGATCAGCGATGTGTAATTCGATGTGAAACTCTAGAGTTGAAATGTTGCTACAGTGTGTTATGGATAATGATGTGCTTAAATGTTGTACCTGGAACATTAAGGGGAGCCATCTGCCAGTCAAGAGGAAAAATGCATTTTCTAATCTTCAAAACGAGAGGGTGATGTTGTCCTATTGCAGGAGATGCACCTTGATGACAAGAAACATTTGACGTTACTGCAGGGCGGGTTTGATCGGATTTATTTCTCGTCTTTTAATACTAGGAGTAGGGGAGAAGCCATACTAGTGAAGAACAATCTTCCATTTAAATTATTAGATTGTATTAGACACTCATGGAAGGATCATTATCCCCAAAGTCTTGAACTATGGGAAATAATACAGTATTTTGAATGTTTATTGCCACCCGGCGCACCCTCTTAAAATCCTGGTAGATGCAATTTCCAAATTAAGTTATCTTGCATCGTAGCACATGATTGTAGAAGGAGATTTCAACTGTCTTGTGGACCCACGGTGGACAGAATGTCCAAATGTCCCCCAGTACCCTCGATATAATGTAAGCAATTAGTGGATTTGTGTGCAGAACTAGAGCTCGTGGATGTCTGGAGGCACATCACAAGTAGGGATTTTATTTTCTCCTTTAACCCACACAAATGGCACACGAAGGTTGATCTCTTCCCAATCCCTGCAACAATCTTAGATACGGTGGCATACTACAAAATTGGGAATATTAGCCGAACATTCCTGCCCCAGAAGTAAGATAGAAGTAACATAAGATTATGTTGTATGCAGATGAGGGTCTGATGTTTTTGTCAAATCCCACAGTTTCGGCAGCTCACGTGATGCAATGCATTAATTCGCTTATCACCTTTTCGGGCTATAAGATTAATTTTACACATTTGTGGCCTTCCCTGTGGGAGGTCGCAGGGAAATACCTGATGTTGAAGGCAAATTCTGGTTTCCTTTCAAATGGTCACGGGGGTGGTTTCCCTATTTTAGTATATTCATTACATCCGTCTTTGATCATTTATTTAACGTGAACTATGTCCATTTGTTTGACAAAATTAAACAAGACCGTCAAAGATGGGAGGCACTTCCAATATCCTGGTTAGGTCGGATAGCTGTTCTTAAAATGAATGTCCTTCCTCATTTACTATACCCCCTGTGAATGCTTGAACTATGGGAAAAAAATACAGTATTTTGAATGTTTATTGCCACCTAGCTCAACCTCTTAATATCCTGGTAGATGCATTTTCCAAAGTAGGTTATCTTGCATCGTGGCAGATTATTGTAGAAGGAGATTTCAACTGTCTTATGGACCCACACAGATATTTCCCAGACAGATATTTTGGAGACTCAATGGCTGGTTTAGCTCTTTTATTTGGCACTATCGGCGACTCTTTATCAAGCTAACCAAATTGAAACTACCCCACAGAGTGTGGGGAGTAGATCTTCCAGATTAAAAGCTATCAATTAAGCTCTTTATTATCCTATGTTAGTGTGTGGACCACTGAGGACTCAGCTTCAATACGGTTAGATATTGAACCCTCTCAGACAAAGTGAAACCTTACTAGTCTGTTGTTCTTAGACAAAATGACAACATTTATGGAGTATTATCATAACCCAATAACTATTTATAAAGTTAAAGCATGAATGCCAATGCGTCAGGTTGAGGGCAATATACCCAAAACCATGTTGCTTACCCCTATAATTTGTATACCGAATTGTCAACCGGAGATAATGGATTCCACGTTTAAACTATGGGAAGCCAGGGGTGTAACTTGCTTGAGTGATTTAGAATTAATAGAATCCCTACAGTGTGGAAACAAGCCCTTGGGACCAACAACTCGACTTCGACCCATCCAGACCAATTCCCCTACCATCCTATGTTTACCCTGACTAATGCTCCAACCTACACATCCCTGAACACTATGGGTGATTTATCAATAGCCAATTCATCTAACCTGCCCATCTTTGGACCCTGGTGCCGTGAGGCCGCAGTGCTATCTACTGAGCCACCACGTATTATTTTAAAGAGAAAGAATGACATCATTTGATCAAATAGCTCGTAAATATGCACTCACTAGAAGAGGCCTCTTCTGTTTTTTTGTCCAGGTCAGAGATTTGCTTTTTAAAAAATACACCTTTAACAGACTCTTACAGATCCGATGGCGAGACGTTGGTGCTTATTGCTTAGAATATACTCTCTGTGAGTACCCTTTTTCATTAGTTGAAGTGTGTCCCCTCAGACGAGACTGTGCAGCTTTGGGATGGCTGCGAGAGAGAGTTGGGGGTTCCGAACAACTCGGAGAGATTGAGAGGACTTTTGTGAAAATGCTCGAAGGAGTTTGATCTGTAATAAGACCCATTCCATGCAGTTGGAAATTCTTCATTGGGTCTATCTGATCCCAGATTGTCTCTCAAATTGCAAAGTGGGATTATCTTCAGCATGTGGAAAATGCAGAATGACTCCAGGCACTCTTACCCTTGATTGTTGTCCTGCTGCAGGCTTCATATATATTGGAGCACTGTGTTAGGTGTGATAGAGTAGGTATTGGGGACTGAATTGGAGATGGACCCGGTTTTTCCTTTCCTGGGCCTGCTCAGGGTACCTGACGGAGATTCACACGAGGAAAAGCATTATATCCTTACCTTCTGTGCTAGGAAACATGTTCTGTTGTGTTGGATGTCTAAAAACCCCGGGTTTTTTGGGTCGTCGTAAATTCTTTATGGAGAATATCCCTTTGGACTTTCTCACTAGTATGGTGCATCAAAAAAAACAGATTTACATAAGACATGGCAGCCCTTTTTGGATTACCACGATGCAGGTTTATCTGTCACATAAAGAAGGGCTTTTATATAGCCATGACGATATTGTCTAATGAATCTAATATCCAATGAGAAACAATTATGAACATAAAGATGTGTCTCAATTAATGGTCTTGAAGAACGAGCGCTATCGTTTTTTTATGGTGAGCTGTACTATGTATTCATTATTTATTGTTTATTTTTGTTTTTTCTTCTGTCCATTTAACGTTTTTAACTTGTTTTCTATGTACATGCACATTAGTGTAATTCAGTTCAGTTATTTGAGTTGTGTTGTTATTGAGTTATTATAATATTAATAATCTCTTTTCAATAAAATTATTTTTAAAAATTAAAATGCCAACGTTGATAGAATAGAGTCCCAAAGAACTCTCATTAGAGAGACCACTTATGCTGCTTTACCCTAAGGGTCACCACATCTTGGGTGATGGGGAGACGTTGAGGTTGAGAGAGCGTCCCCTTCATGGTAACCTCTGTCAGTGTGAGGAACTGAACCTGCGCTGTTGGCCTCCCTCTGCATCACAAACCTGCCGTCCAACGAACTGACTGGGAGGCAGTGTAACTGTTACAGACAGAAACAATCACATACAAAGAGCAAGAGAAACTTTCATAATAATGAAAATGGCAAATTCACATCACGGTCAAGATAACGGCTGAGGGTAAAAATGTTCTCTGCTCGAAATTGTATTTTATAACAAGACATGTTTAGAAGCTGTCTTTGATTTAATATCATTAAGGTGAGTCAAGTGAAATAACCAGAATTACTAAGTGTGATTGGAATCTATAACCATAAAATAAGTGTAGATTTCTTGCTTGGTCTGTGTAAAGCATGCTGACCGTCGTATGAAAGTATAACGCAGATGGAATATATTGTTAGGAGAGTGCGTTCCATGGGAAATGCCCTCGAACAGGCACTTGAAGAAAAATGGGGTAAAAGTGCCGGAGTGCCGTCTGGTCAATCATGATGGGTGGGAGAATCGGGCTGGTATTGAATGAGAGGGACACCATGGGGTGGGGTAGGTAGCTAATGAGGTGAGTTCGATAATAGCACCAGGAAACTAGCTCAGCTTTGTACAGACAGTCCCTCTGTCACACTCAACGAAAATGAAACTGAGACAAATTACTGTTTTATACAGGTCAACGTATCGAAGATTCTGCAGTCCTCCCTCCCAGTTACAAAGCTGCAGGACAAATGCTTATTCAAAACTCTCTATCGCCTGAACTCATACTAATATACCATTCACTCATAACTCTTTATAATACTGACCCGTGTTGCATGGTACTATCGAAATGTCTTCATTTCAGCATTCTGTAACAGTGAACATATCTTTCCATGAGATTTTTTCTCAGTCTCCCCTCACTGTCTCTATCCCAAAACACACGTATTTACAGTCATACGGTTCTACTGAACGAAACAGGCCCTTCTGCCCAGCTGGTCCATGCCAAACAAAATGTCCATCCACACTCATCCAATTTCTCTGCCCTTGCTCTGTATCCTTTAATCTTTTCCTATCTGTGTATTTGTCCAAATGCCTTTTCAATGTTGTTATTGTACCCATCTCAACCACTTCCACTGGCAGCTCAGCCCATAAGTACACCATACTCTGTGTAAAAAAAGTTGCCCCTACGGGTTAATTTTCATTTTATTCCTCTTGAAGCATTAACGGATGTCCTCTAGTCCTCAATTCCCCAACACTGCGAAAAAAATTGAAGTCTTCAACCCTATGCACGTCTCTCATAATTTGATAAGATCCAAACTTCTTGTTGTGGTTCTGTTCGCCGAGCTGGGAATTGGTGTTGCAGACGTTTCGTCCCCTGTCTAAGTACATCCTCAGTGCTTGGGGGCCTCCTGAGAAGCGCCTCTGTGATGTTTCCTCCGGCATTTATTGTGGTTTGTGTCTGCTGCTTCCGGTTGCCAGTTCCAGCTGTCCGCTGAAATGTCTGGAACACAAATTCCCAGCTCAGCTAACAGAACTACAACAACGATCACCCAAGCTACAAATCTTCTCACAAACTATCTACACTTCTATAAGAACCCCCTTCAGTTTCCTAGGCTGTAAAGAAATAAGTTCTAACCTGTCCAACTTCTCCCTATAACTTAAACCCTTTAGCACAGGAAACAACTCTGAAATTTCTTCTACACTCTTTCTAATTTAATAATATCCTTTCTAGAGCAAGGTGAACAAAACTGAACCCAATACTCCAACTGCAGCCTTACCAACTTCCAGTATAATTGCAACATAACGTCACAACTTCTATACTCAATGCCCTGATGAAGGCCTGTGTGCCAACCGCTTTCTTCACTGTCCTGTGTATCTGTGACCCAAATTTCAGACAACCGTGCACCTAATCTCTAATGTCCTTTGTTCCACTACACTCCTTAAAGCACTCTCGTTCATCATTAAACACCTACCTGGATTTGATTTTCCAAAATGCAAGACGTCACCCTTGCCAATGTTAAACTTCACATGCTATTTCTCAGCCCACTTCCACTGCCGATTAAGGTACTGCTGCAATTTCTGGTAATGTTCCTCATTGGATCCCTTCTATTTTAGTGTCATCTGCAAACTTACTAACCTTGAGTCGTGCACTCTTGTCCAAATCATTGATATAGATAACAAACAGCAAAGGGCCCAGGACTGACCCCTGAGGCACTCCACGAGTCACAGGCCTCCAGTCCGACAAGTATACCTACACCATAGCCATTTGCTTCCTAACGCCAAGCCAATTGTGTTGCCAATTTGCCAGATTACCTTGGATCCATGCGATCTAACCTTCTCGAGCTGCCTACCATGTGGAACCTTATCAAAGGCCTTACTGAAATCCATATAGCCTATGTCCACCACCCTGCCTTCGTCAACCTTCCTGGTCACTTCCTCAAAAAAACTGCGAACAAAATTTGTAAGGCATGATCTGCCATGCACAAAGCTATGTTGACTTCTCCAAATCAAACTCTTTCTTTCCAAATGCAGGTACATCTTATCTCTCAGAACCTTCTCAAGTGGTTTACCGAAACCAGACGTGAAGCTTACTGGTGCATACTTCCCAGGCATTTATTTGCAGCCCTTTTTGAAGAAGGGCACTCCATTTGCTACTGCCCAGTCTTCCGGGACTTTGGCCCTGAACTGTCTTCTCTCGCCTCTTTCAGTGCTCTTGGATATATCTGGTCAGGACCAAGAGATTTATCTGACATTATGCATTCTAATATGTTCAACAGCACCTCTACTGTGATATTAACGTTACCAAGATATGACAACTAACCCCACCAAAGATCACAGATCTTCATGAATTTCTTCATGGTAAACACAGAGGGGAAATTGAGGACCTCGCCCATCTGTTGTGGTTTTACACATGAATGCCCACTTTGCATTTTAAGGCGTCCTATTTTCTCTCTAGTCGCTCTTTTTCTTTACTATACTGAAAGCACATCTTTGGATTCCCTACTTTTCTCTGCCAAGGCTATGTCATACCCCCTTTTCGCCCTCCTGATTTCCTTCTACAGTAAACTCCTGCATCCCTTGGTTCTTTCCAGAGATTCCATTGATTCCAGCTGGCTGAACCTGAGCTACGCCTTCTTTTTGCTGCTCAGAGCGTGACTATCTCTTGTCATCCAGGGTTCTCTCTTCCTGCCTCACTTTCCCTTCACCCTCAAAGAAACATATAGACCTTGAACTTGAGATGTCTCACTTTTAAAGGACTCCCACTTACCAGAGATCATTTTGCCTGAAAACAAGCTACTCCAATCAACGTTTGCAAGTCCCTGTCTATTTCCAACAAAATTCGCCTCGCCCCAAATTAGAACTTGAATCTGTGGACGAATTCTGTCCTTCCCATAACTGTTTTAAAAGTAATACAATCCAATCACCGGTCCCAAAATGCTCCCCCACTTTACCTCCGTCACCTATCCTGCCCTATGTCCCAACGGTAGGTCGAGTTTGTCCCTTCCCGAGTAGGACCCTCTACATGCTGCTTGTGGAAGCTTTCCTGAACACACTTAACTAATTTCTTTCCATCTTAGTCCTTAAAACTCTGGAAGTTCCAGTCTATGTTAGTATAATTAAAATCACCTATTATGACAACCCGATTGCTCCTGCAAGTCTCGCCACTCTCCCTGCATATTTGTTTCTCTAATTACCATTGATTATTTACAGGCTTATAGTGCAACCACTATAACATCACCAACCCCCTCTTACTTCTTTGCACCATTCACAAAACCTCACTGGAAATGATCTCAGTTATTTCATCTTTAATACAGGAGTGGTATGCGCCTGAGTCGGAACTATTGGTATTTAAACTGTTTCAATTTACATCTCTCCTTCCCAGTGATTGTCACACACACAGCACCCCTTGTCAAGGGGCAATGGAGATACAGAGCTGTAAATGGATGGGAGCTGCACATCCTGTCACTGCTAGCATTGGCTGCAAGTTTCCCCACACTGGGCAGTGATCTAACACAGCGTTACCGAACAATGCAAAAACCTGATTTTATATATGAATGAACCAGTGTGGACTGCACAGCTCCTCACGCTGGACATTTAGCCCAGTATTATAGATCAAGTATTGGTGTGGGCTGCACAGAGTTCCACTCTGGACATTGCTGGGTTGCGTTCAGTAGTCCGCTAGCTGGATCTACACAGTGCTCCATCCTGAACATACAATGGATGGGCTGGTTAGTTGAGTTGGATTGCGAATGTGAGAGAACTAAACTTCTGGCAATGCCTTTATTTTGTGTTTTCATTCTTGTGATTGGACCCTTCAAATCCTGTCTCATCAGATTAGACCTGACCCTCTGGATGAGTGATAGTGACTGTTGTTGCAGCATCTGGGTCTGCAACATGACCAACAAATTGAGCAAAGGCTGCAGAGAGGACAGTCTCCGTAAAATCGCATGAGGGAATCAGTCAGATCAGCCGTGCTCTTAGTGAATGGTGGGCAGGATTGTGTGGACCACGAATGCAATTTATTCATATATTTCTGTTTGTTAGAGGCAAAAAAAACCTTCTCTCCCAGTGGCCAAACCTGTTGGGGAGTGAGGCACCTCCTGCTGTCCCTGCGTAACAGGACCCTGGGACCTCACAAGCCTCTAGATTTCCCAGTGACGGTCTCGAGCAGTTGAGTGACTGCCTCCTGTTCCTGTGTCCCAGACTCGAGCAGTTGAATGGCTGCCTCCTGTTCCTGTGTCCCAATCTCAAGCAGTTGAGGGATTTCTTCCTGTTCCTATGACCCAGTATCGAGCAGTTGAGTGACTGCCTCCTGTTCCTGTTTTCCAGTCTCGAGCAGTTGAGTGACTCCCGTTTGTTCCTGTGTCCCAGTCCCGAGCATTTGAGTGACTGCCTCCTGTTCCTGTGTTCCAATCTCAAGCAGTTGAGGGACTTCTTCCTGTTCTTAGTCCCAGTCTCGAGCATGTTGAGTGACTGCCTCCTGTTACTGTGTCCCAGTCTTGAGCAACTGATTGATGCCTCCTGATCTCAAGTTTGTGAAAATAGATGTCCTCCTCTTGCTACTGACTCACAGGCTCTAATCGCTCTGTGCTCACCTGCTGCTCCTGTGGATTGGACTTGAGGGACTGAATGGCCTCTTCACATCCCTTACAGCTTCTCTTGACTAAAGGCCTTTCTCCTGTTTCTGTAAAATACTATCAAGATCTGAATGATGCATCTTTGTATATGACTCTCAGTAATTGAGCAAACAAACTGACTGAAAGAATTCAGAACCGGAATAGCCTCTTCCTGTTCCAGTGTTACACACTCAAGAGTCAACAGAGTCTCAGTGATGTACAGCACGGAAAAAGACCTTTCGATCCAGTCGTCCATTCTGACCAAATATCCTAAATTAAACTCGTCCCACTTGTCAGCACTTGGCCCATATCCCTCTAAACCCTTCTCATGCATGTACCTAATCAAATGCCTTTTAAATGGTGTTACTGGACCTGCCTCCACCCACCTCTTTTGGGGGCTCAGTCCATAAACACAGCAGTCTCTCTTTGAAAGTGTTGTACCTCATTTCCGTTTATAAATCTTTCTCCTCTCACCTTAAACCTTTGTCCTCTAATTTTCGACTCGCCTATGCTGGGGTAAAGACATTGACTGTTTACCTTTTCTATGCCCCTCATGACTTTATAAACCGCTATAAGGTCACCCCTCAGCTTCAACACTTGAAAATAGCCCCAGCCTATTAAAACTCTCCCTGTAGCTCAAATCCTGCAATTCCTGCAACATTTTAAAAAATCTCTTCTGCACTCTTTCAAGTTTGACAACATCTTTCCGACAGCAGGGAGACCAGAATTAAAGGCAATATTACAAAAGTGGCCAAACCAATGTTCTGTACAGATTTAACATGTCATGCAAATACTTCGACTCAATACTTCGACGCACCAATAAAGGGGAGATCACCAAGTGCCTTCTTCACTGCGCTGTCTACCTGTGATGGCACTTTTAAGGAACAGAGAACCTTCACCACAACGTGACACAGTACCTCAGTGGCTAGCATTGCTACCTCACAGCACAGTGATCTGGGTTTAGTTCTATCCTTGAATAAGTGCCTGTCTGGTGTTTGCACATTCTCTCCGTGTCTGCGTGAGTTTCTTCCGGGTGTTACATTTTCCCTCCACAGTACAAAGATACACAGGTAAGGGTAGATTGGCCATGCTAAATTGCCCCAAGTACCCTGGGATGTGTAGGCTAGGTCAATTAGCCATGGGAAATGCAGGCTCGGGGGGATAGGGTAGGGGTGTATCCAGTGGGATACGGTTCCGAGGGTCGATGTGGCCTCAATGGGCCGAATAGCCTCTTTCCTCCCTGTAAGGATTCGATAATTTCAATGGAGTTTTCTTTGATTGGCCACTTTTGACAGGACTTGACCTACATGTCTTGCCCTGATTTATCTTGCAAAATGCAACACCTCACATTTATCAAATTAAACTCCATCTGCCACCGCTCGGTTCACCTAACCAAGTTTCCACTGTGTTCTGAGATATCATTCTTCACTGTCGACTACACCACCAAATTTGGTATTATCTACAACCTTACTGACCATACTTCATATACTCAAATGTAAATGATTTGTATCAGTGACAAAAGGCAGTGGACCCACTATTGATCTTTGCGGCACGCCACTGGTCACAGGTCTCCAAGTTTAATGAACAAATGTCCACTGTCACGCCCTGTCTCCAATATTCAAGAAAAAATTGGATCTAAATGGCGAGCTCTCCCGGGATCCCAGGCAGTCTAACCTTGTTAACCAGGCTACCATGTAGAACATTTGATGAGAAAGTGAGGACTGTAGATGCTGGAGATCAGAGCTGAAAATGTGTTGCTGGAAAAGCGCAGCAGGTCAGGCAGCATCCAAGGAACAGGAGAATCAACGTTTCGGGCATAGCCCACAGTTTGGTTTTCTTAATGAATTCCATAAAGACAACATCCACTATCCTGCCTCATCAATCATCTTCATCACTTCCTCAAAAATTCCACCGAGTCAGTGAGACGTCATCTCCAATGTACAAAGCCCTCTTCAGTCCTTGTCCTTCCAAATGCATATACATCCTTTCCCTCAAAATCCCCTCCAACAATTTAGTCACCATTGACGTCAGGCTCACCAGTCTATAGTTACATGGTTTTTCCTTCCTTTCTTAAATGATGACACTACGTTAGGAGCCCTCCAGTATTTTGGCACCTCACCTGTTGAAATCAATGATACAAATATATCAGCAAAATGCAGAGCAATCTCTTTCATAGCTTCCCACAACCTTGTGCGATATAACTGATCAGGTCCCAGGGATTTGTTCACTTTTATGTGTTTTAAAATGACCAACACCTCCTTGTATACAGATACTTTTCAAGCTATCACTATACATTTCTTCATTCTCTCGCTCTTGTAACTCCCTCCACATTAAATACTGAGGAGAAATACTTGTTTCTTATCCCTCCCATCTCTTGTGGTTCCACACATAGGTAGCCTTCCTGATCTTTAAGGTGCCCTATTCTCTCCCTAGGTAATCTTTTGCCATGAAAAGATTTGTAGAATTTCTTCAATACCTCGTTAACCCTATTTCTAATTTTCGTGGCCCGATTTCCGAGTTGACTATATACTTACTGCCTTTATACTCTGGGGATCCACTTGATCTCAGCTCTGTTTACCTGACATATGCCTCCTTCTTTACCTTAATATATCAATATATTTAGCCATCCAGCACTCCCTGCACCCACCAGCCTTGCCCCTCTCACTAATAGGAACACGTTGGCTCTGGACTCTCTGAAACCAAGTTTTGATGGCCTTGCATTTTCCAACCATCCCTTTACCTGTGAATAGGGTATTCCAATTAGCCTTTCACAGGGCTCGCCTAACACTTTCAAAATTGGCGTTGTTTAAAGTTAGAACTTTATTGTTTACATCAGGTCTTTCCTATTCCATAACTAGTGTAAAAGTAATATTTTGCGTAACAGACTTGAATGTTAAATAAATACTTCCTGCCCCTCTGTAACAGGCTCGTGAGGCTGAATGGGATTCTCCTCTCCCTGTATAACAGCCACGAGACTTTAAATGATTCATCAACACCTGGATTACGAGCAGCCAATAAACTTTATCTGATGGAGGTACAACCCTTCTCAGTTACAGAAACAAAGAACTCCAGGTGTCATCTCAGTGACACCTCATGCAGCTGCAGTGACAAATCCTTTTATTTTGAATGATTTTGTTGGCAAAATGTACTAATATTCCAGCGTTCCACCTTTTCAAGTAGCAACAGGCTAATATGGACTGAATGGCCTTCTCCTATCCTTCTGTAAGAGGCCCATAGGGACAGAATTGCTTCGACCTGTTCCTGAGCAGCAGTCTCAGTGGTCTGTCTCAAGGTTATGAAAGGATTTGAAAACAGGGCGTTTAAAACCCGGAGTAGCCTCACACTGGTCAATAAGTACCATACTGAAGGTTAAGGCATCTAGAAACATGCCCATCCGTCGTTATTTTTTATGCAGCCGATCTGTTATTTTATTTCTGCCTCCTTTCATAAACAGAGTGAAACATATTTCGAGCCCTGCAGTGTCCTGTTAATGCTCTCATATACAAGGCAAAAAAGATTTAAAAGATTTAAATGTTTATGGTCCATCACTCAGCAACCCTCATCCACTCCATCCAAACACAATAAATGTTCCCTTTTATAGTGTTATGAAAAGTGATGTATCGAACTGTTGAACTGATCCTACTTGTTCAGTGACTGTGATGAATGCCAGTCTCCATGGATTCTAATCATCCCAGTGGAGGGTTTCCCTCTTTCAATCATAAATGGGCGCCGTTCAATGTGTTACCCCATAACATGAGCAGAGCATCACCGACAGCACTGACAGGGATCAGCAGCTCCAGAGAAAAGGGGAGGAGAGATCAGAATCTGAGAACATTAGACTGGAATGTTCCAAAATTGGATCAGAATCTGAGAACATTATACTGGAATGTTCCAACAATGGATCAGAATCTGAGAACATTAAACTGGAATATTCCATCAATAAAAAGGAGTTTGTCCGATTATGTTTGTTATCTTTCTGGATTTGATTGGTTGCCATTATAATTGCAGATCTATTACGTTCTTCGCATTATTCAATATTTTTATTATCCCTTCCTGGCTATCGTTGGTGTTCCTGGTAAGTGTCACTGTCCTTTTTTTTCTATAAACTTGTTATGACTGAATTTCTGTTCTTTCATATATTCTACACTTCTACCCACTATTATTGTTCCTGTTGAAATTCTGAATCCAGATATTCACCATCCAGACCACTACTAACTACATTAATGAAGGTGTTCAATTACTGTCTCCCTCTCTGCGCTGGCAGTGTTACTCATGGGTCTCCATGTTGAAATATTTAGTTTCAGCGGAGAACTACAACTTATTGTATCATGGCCTTCCTTATTTAAATATTACGAGCATGGAGGTCAATCTCCACTGTTCTGTTTACAAACTCCACTTCCTTCCACTGTTTCCATCCCATTCCTGGTCAATGTCTGCTGCTGAAGCTGACGAGTCACAACTGTGGGTGATCCCTTTGACCATGAGCTGATTCCTGACACCATTCCCTGACCATTTCTAACTTGAAATACTCCACACTCCAGAATATATCTTTATGGTTTATTCCATCTGCTGTTTGAACCTTGAGCTATGAAATACAGTCTTAATGAAGCTAATAATCTGCTGCTGATGCTCCTGGCTTCAAACCTGCCAAAGCAAATCTGATTCGACCTCACACCAAACTCCCATCCATCTGTCATTCATGTGCACGCCGATATATATTGCTGTTTTTTTCTGGCAATACCTTTATTTTGACATTTTCAAACACTTTATCTCATCTGTCCATGAAAGTTTTCTCATTCTCTCTCTGTCGATTATCCAAAAGCCTGCCAATTGTTCGTGTTTAAAATAGTTTCCTCCATGTGCGTTCCTTCTCAAACAATGCGTTTCGCATTCAACCAGGCCAATCGCGCGCAGACACGGACTCTCTCTCTCACACTCTGACGAACACACACACACACATACACACACACACACACACGCAGAGAGAGCAAACCTTCCCGTTGGAGACAGTAATCTGATGCGAGTATAGTTAGCATGATAGTAAAGTTTGCAAAACTCTCTATGCTGGGCAGATAGTGCAGTTTACTGAGCAAAACACGAGCATGGTCTGCACAGCTCTCCATGTTGGGCTGTCATCTTGTCCCAGTTTATGTTTGTTTGTGGTGTTCTGTGAAGCAGATTCAGAATTTGATATAACAAACCATTTCAGCCGATCTGACAATGCCTTTATTCAATGTTCTCATTCTTGTAATTATATTCTCGAAGATCTCACTTCTCCAGTTAGTCCCACTACCCTGTCTTTTTCCGCATATTTCCACAACCTCCTCCCAGTTAATTAACTGTCTGTTTCTGTCTTTAATGTGAATCTCTCTGTCCCTCTGTATCATTCCCGGGCCTTGGGTTTTGTCTCCCTAATGTATCGAGTTCTGGCATTGTGTAGCTCAGAAATAATGAAATGGCGTGTGTCAGGCTGTTTTTCACTTCCCGGTATGTCCCATGTGATTGCCCATGGAGAGGCGTGTTTCAGAAGTTATGAGACACATCCTTGTAACTTGGACTGTACCTGTATTTGCCAACTCAGGTGACCTTGCGATCAGTAACACGGGGAAGCTCATTGAGTAAAGTACCAAGCATCTAAATTGTGTGAAAATGCTGTCACTTTTTTTAAAAAAGGTTATTTCCTCTTTTCTTAACAAGAGATCTTAAAGTCCAAACTGCCGACTGTAAACGGCTCAAGTAAATAACTTTTAGGGTTTTAGGGTTTTTAATAAATAGTAGTAACAATGGCCAGCTCGCACAGACCAGGCTTTCTCGTTCTTTTTCCTTACCAGGTGCTTGTGTCCCAGAAGGGTTGGAAGTTTTAGTAAATTATCCCTAGCTCCTGTTCTCTCTGAAGCCTCACTTGATGCTGTTTCCTCCTGGATTGGAGAACTGTATGTCTGAATGCTCCTTTTTACCATGGAGTGTGTTTAGGTGATGTTAGTATATTGGAACAGTTCATTTGTAGAAGGTATTGTATCCAATATTCGGTTAAGGTTTCCAATAGTTAAGTTATTCTAAAATCCTCTTCATTTTGTATGGATTATCATTAGAGTGTTTAAATTATTATGTTTTAATTAATGGTGAGTGGTTTGGCGAGTAGCATCATATCTGGAAATTCCACTTCGCATCTGCCTTTAAAATAAGAAAATGTTGGCATCCAATCTACCTTCTTGAAATAGTTTGAGTCAGTCTGGTTGGTCTATAACAAACTGGGGACTCTTGTCTGTTTCTAAATCGGTAACACCACATTGGGTTTAGAATTACAATCCCTACAGTCTGCAAACAGGCCATTCGACCCAACAAGTCCACCCCGACCCTCCGAGGAGTAACCTACGCAGACCCATTCCTATACCCTATTATTACACATTTACCCCGACTAAGGTACCTAACCTACACATCCCTGAGAACTATGAACAATTTATCATGGTCAATTCACCTGACATGCACATCTTTGGATTGTGGGAGGAAACCAGAGAATCCAGAATAAGCTCATGCAGACACGGGAGAGTATGCACCGGGAGACTATTGGGTTCAAATGTCGTGTATGGTAATTGTTCCGGATGTTGAATTCGTTTGGTTTAAAATGTGTTTTGTGTATAAAGATTCTTTCAGTCACTGAGAGTTCTCTGGGTGTGGAAAAGTGAAGTTGGGGGGTTTACAAAAGGTAATAAAGGCAAACATGTAGGAATTGGCAGACAAGCTGGAGTTGGGGTTGTGTTTGTCTGTGAGAAAATGAGAGATAATTACAGCTATAGCTCAGCAATTACATTTGGTGAAACTGTCATCAGACTCTTTGGAAATGTTTCGAATTCAATTTCAAATGAGGCACCTTGAACATGAGAAGGAATTGAAACCATTTAAATTAAAATGAGAAGTAGAAATAAAAGAAAAGAAAATGAAGAAGTAAGAGAGAAGAAAAGAGAGTTTCAACTTCAATATTTAGCAATTAGAGAGGAAAGTTGACATAAAAGGCGGAGATGAACGTAGACGACAGGCTGGATGAGGAGGATAGTCAGGATGAGCAACCCTTTAGTAGCCAAAGGCTTGATGGGGATCTGTTTAAGTATGCCCCAGGCATTATCTAAATTTGATGAGAAGGATGGGGGAGCCTTTTTTATTTCATTTGAGAAAGTGGCTAAACAAATGCAGTGATCAGTTACCGTGTGGACTTAGTTGAACCACACAGAGCTGATAGGTATTTGTATCCCGAGTAGTAGAGGTATCTGGCCATTGTGCGGTGGTGAACCAAGCCATCTGAAATGCATATAAGCTTGGGCCAGAAGCCTACAGACAGCGTTTCTGGAATGCAAATCAAGCTGCCTCATTAAACGCACATTGAGTTTGAAAGAATCAAACAAAGTAATTTTGAAAGGTGCGGAAGGGCATTAAAAACAGAGCAAAACTATGGCACACTTAGAGAGATTCTTCTTTTGGAGAAGTTCAACAATTCACTTCCTGCAGTCGTGAGAACTCGTGTGGAAGAGCAGAGAGTTACAATGGCAAGAGTAGAAGCTGAAATGTCTGATGATAATAATTTGGTTCAGAAATCAAAGTTTGGTTTCTGTGAGAGATTGAGAAGAATGTGCGAGATCTTCTTAAAACATATCCCTGTGAGAGTAAGGCTTACTTGCCAAGGCCAGGAGTAGCAGGTAAAGGGTTTTCAGCATTAAGAGACAGAGAAGCATATAATTCTTTAATGCTGAGACACGAGGAGCTATGTCATTCAGAAGGACTATTGGAGAGATGAGAAGTGCTCCATTATGTAATCAGTGGTTGGAGTGTCCAGTAGAAACATCAACAAATTTATTCCACAATGGGGAAGGAGGCCTTGAGCTCAGTGTTGGCATTACAACATTTCAGCATTTAAATTGCCACTAACATACCTGAGACAAATCTTTATCACTGATCGTGACCACTTAACATTTTTGGAGACGTTCAGGCCAAAAAATACCAGTCTGTTGCGATTAAAACATTTACCTGTGAAAGTAAGGTTTATGAGTATAGGCCAGGAGTAGCAGGTAAAGAGGTTACAGCATTAAGAGGTACAGAAACATGTAATTCTTTTATGCTGAGAAATAAGGAGCTATGTCATTCAGAAGGACTATTGGAGAGATGAGAAGTGCTCCATTATGTAACGTGTGGTTGGAGCGTCCAGTGGAAACATCAACAGATTTATTCCACAATGGGGAAGGAGGCATTGAGAAGGTGTTGGTGGTACAACATTTCAGCATTTAAATTGCGAATAACATACATGAGACAAATCTTTATCACTGATCGTGGAACCTTAACGTCTTTTGGAGAAGTTTAGGGAGAAGAATACCAGTCTGTTTCAATTGAGCTTATTATTGCTGCCATTCAATTTGAAATTATACAGGTGACAGGGCGAGAAAACCTAAGTTTTGACACATTCTGGAGAGTTGGATGAAGAAAGACAAAGGCATTCTATGGCAGGAGTAAAATGACTGAAATCTAATCTCGTTGAGAACATTTATATACTCAGAGTCAATATAATATATATGCATTGCAGTCATAGAATCACAGAGTCATAGAGATGTACAGCATCGAAGCAGACACTTCAGTCCATCCCGTCCATGCAGACCAGATATCCCAACCCAATCTAGTCCCACCTGCCAGCACCCGGCCCATATCCCTCCAAACCCTTCCTATTCATATCCCCATCTAAATGCCTCTTAAATGTTGCAATTGTACCAGCCTCCACCACATCGTCTGGCAGCTCATTCCATACACGTACCACCCTCTGGGTGAACAAGTTGCCCTTTAGGTCTCTTTTATATCTTTCCCCTCTCACCCTAAACCTATTCCCTCTAGTTTTAGACTTCCCGACCCCAGAGAAAAGACTTTGCCTATTTATCCTATCCATGCCCCACATAATTTTGTGAATATCTATAAGGTCACCCATCAGCCTCCGACGCTCCAGGTAAAACAGCCCCAGCCTGTTCAGCCTCTCCCTATAGCTCAAATCCTCCAGCCCTTGCAACATCCTTGTAAATCTTTTCTGAACCTTTTCAAGTTTCACAACATATTTCCGATAGGAAGGAGACGAGAATTGCACGCCATATTCCAACAGTGGCCTAACCAATGTCCTGTCCAGCCGCAACATGACATCCCAACTCCTGTACTCAATACTTTGACCAATAAGGGAAAGCATACCAAGCGCCTTATCACTATCCTATCTACCTGCTACTAATAAAGGAAGATTAGGAGGTCTAAAATGAATCCATCTTTGTATAATGATAGATCATTTTATTAAAGGTGGAGTTGTGAGGATGCTATCACTATAAAAAGGTTATTTTCTCTTGTTTTTTTAAGAGACATTTTAAAGGCAGAGGTGCAGACCTGCTGTCTGAACACAGTTTAAGTAAATAACTGAGGAGGCCTTTCGGTTTTATTAAATGGTGGTAACAATCGAAGGGCAGTGGCCAGCTCTCCCAGACCAGGTTTGCCCGTTTTGTTTTGAGCTGCAGCATTCAGAAGCTGCTGGAGTTCCCAGCAGGGTTAGAAGTTCCACTACATGATCCCTAGCTGCTTTTCTCTCTGAGATGGTTGTTGATGTTGGTTTCTCCTGGATCAAAAAACTGCATGTAAGAATCTGTATTTGAATATATCTTTGTGCCGAGTCGTGTATACAAAGAAGGTACGGTATCTACTGTTTGTGTAATTGTTCAACATATAAGCTATCCCAAAATGTTATTTTCTTTGATTGTATTTTTACTAAAGCATTTGAATAGATTATATTCGGCTTAATGTCGAGTGCCTTTACCAGTCACAACATTTCTGGGAAGCACACTTCACATCTATATTCAAAATAAGGAAAGGTTTGGGTCTAAGTGGCCTTCTTAAAATATTTTGCAGGGATCTGGTCTGGTCCACAACGCTTGTAGCCGAGGGGTTTCTGACTGACTCCTGTTATTGAAAAGTTAGTGGAAGTGCTGGGGATGGTTTGCTGGAGCTTGTGCTGTGAGCTGCCTCGGACATTCAGAGAAACCGGTGGATTTGGTGACCCAACTTTGGATGGAGCGTGGGGACTATGGTAACAGCATCTGGATGTGTAACATGAACACCAAATGGAACAGAGGCTGCAGACAGGGAAGCTCTGAAACCACGGATTGAGTGTGTGTAGGGAAAGGGATCTGCTGTATCCACCCCAGGTTT